>NW_012103054.1:2409601-2456158 GCF_000951045.1 Mandrillus leucophaeus
ATATATACAAAATGACAAAGAAATAACAAAAAGTGGAAAATTTTGACAAAAAATTTGTTTTCTATCAAAATTCAGGTTTAGAATTCAAGGGAAAATTAGCAGGTCCTCCATTATATGTGAATATTTTGCATCCATTCAAAATTAATTTAGAAACATTAACAAAAAGAGTTTTCTCAACTTCAGAATAAAATAACGGATAACTTTAAATATGGAATTTTGAAGTAAAATATTTATATTTATATATACATATTTATACAGTATTTATATCAATATTCACGGATTTATAATTTGTTCTCAGTTTCTCTTTGAACCTGTGCAGGGAATATGAAATAGAAAACTTAAATGTGTTTTTATATGTTGCATACACAATGTAGCCTTAAAAATGCATGAAAATAATGGACTCAGAGGGAATAAACATTGATAACAAGCATGTCAAGTTGCGCGAAGCTCACATTGCATCACAGCATAAAACAGTCTTTACCATATTATAATATAAGCAAAACATATGTGCATATATATGTATGTATGTGTATGTATATACACATATCTACATCTATTTATACATCTGTCTTTCTGTCTCTGTATTATGGCACTCAAGCCTTTGAGGAGAAAAAATTTATTGCACATGTTATGTTGGAAGCTGCTATTGATGCATCTCTCAGCACGCAACCTAAGTTTCACGTTTGTGTCGTTGTCAGAAATGTTACTTTAACGAATCAGATAAAGCACGTCCCCTGTCCTTCAGATTCTTCACATTCTGAGTGTTATACATCAGTGAGGAATAGCGAACTGACTACATTTGAAAGAAATAGTCTGATTGCATGGATTCCCAAAGATATCGTACTTCTAAGCTTTCTCTTCAATAGTTATGCTCACTGAAGAATCACAGGGTTCATAAATTTGGAGAAGAGACCATTATTTCTTATAAAGGGTCAGAGCCTGCAGACTGTGAAGCACAGCATCTGACAGAAACCCAAAGCAGGCACTTTGAAGAAGGAAGGTGAGATAGGAATTTATTGTGAATGAGTTGACTAAGAATACATATTCAACAGGTTATAGGAAGAGCCGTGAATATTAATGCAGGAGGCACTTGCGTGCATAATAAGCAAACATGCATCTTATAAACTTCCCATGTTCACTTTGTGTTGGAGACAAACATTGAAATGCACTAAAATTAGGCTCTATATATCAAAAGATGAAACAGAGGACACAGAGGCACTATGTGCCCAACCTTCATGGACCAGCCAGAGCCAGTTTGTGGTGGTGGTCTCTTATCAGAAAGGAATGCTGGCCATTTCTTTTGTTGAAACCACAAAAAGAGACAAGAGTTTTGGTTACAACTTCTTCAGCTGGCTGAAATCAGCAGTGGAGCAGGTGTTTTGAAACGGCTAATTTCTGTATGACTCTGAGAGAAAAAAAAAAGTCTAAAGGTGGTTAATGAGGGAGGAAGTATAATGTGAAATGTCTGACCTCCCATTGGTCATGGTGGGAACTCAGTTTTTAAGGTTTCTCTGGAGTCTCCTTGGCCATGAGAGGGTTCATTCAGTCAGCTGGGGAACTTACTGTGTCCGGAATTGGTGTGTTCTTGGTCTCGCCTGGCTTCAAGAATGAAGCCCCGGATCCTCCTCGCGGTGAGTGTTACAGTTCTTAAACCGCCGTGTGTCCGCAGTTTCTTCCTTCTGGTGGATTTGTGGTCTCGCTGACTTCAGGAGTGAAGCTGCAGACCTTCGCAGTGAGTGTTATAGCTCATAAAGGCAGCGGGACCCAAAGAGTGAGCAGCAGCAAGATTTACCGTAAAGAGGGAAAGAAGAAAGTTTCCATAGTGTGGAAGGGGACTCCATAGGGTTGCCGCTGACTGGCTCCCGCAGCCTGCTTGTGGTGCCTTATCTGGCCCTACCCACATCCTGCTGATTGGTCCGTTTTGACAGAGTGCTGATTGGTGCATTTACAATCCTCTAGCTAGACATAAAAGTTCTCCAAGTCCCCACTAGGTTAGCTAGATAGAAGTACTGATTGGTGTATTTACAAACCCTGAGCTAGACACAGAGTGCTGATTGGTGTGTTTACAAACCCTGAGCTAGACACAGAGTGCTGATTGGTGTATTCACAAACCCTGAGCTAGACACAGAGTGCTGATTGGTGTGTTTACAAACCCTGAGCTAGACACAGAGTGCTGATTGGTGCGTTTATGATCCCTTAGCTAGACACAGAGTGCTAGACAGAAAAGTTCTCCAAGTCACCACCAGACTCAGGAGCCCAGCTGGCCTTACTCAGTGGATCCGGCACCGGGGCTGCAGGTGGAGCTGTCCGCCAGTCCCTAGCAGCGCCTGCACGCCTCAGCCCTCGGGCAGTGGATGGGACCGGGTGCCATGGAACAGGGGGTGGTACCCGTCAGGGAGGCCTAGGCCACTCCAGAGCCCACAGCCAAGAGGGGGCTTGGGCTTGGTGGGCTGCAGGTCCTGAGCCCTGCCCTTTGAGGAGGCAGCTGAGGCTCTGCGAGAATTTGAGCGCAGCACCTCCACAGCTGCTGGTTCGGGTGCTAAGCCCCTCACTGCCCTGGGCTGGTGGTGCCAGCAGAGCCCATGCCGCACCTGCCTGTGAGCACAGGGCACAGCCGGGGTTCCTGCCCGCGCCTCTTCCTCCACACCTCCCGGCAAGAACAGGGAGTCGGCTCTGGCCTCGGTCAGCCCAGAGAAGGGCTCCCACAGTGTAGTGGCAGGCTGAAGGGCTCTTCAAGGGCCGCCAGAATGGATGTGGAGGCCGAGAAGGTGCTGAGAGTGAGGGCTGCTAGCACGTTGTCACCTCTCATTAGTATTTTATTTTTATTTCTCAGTTAGATGTGTTGGCGTAAGCTGAGAAAAGCCTGAAGTTGGTTAAGTGTGTTCCTATTATTTTGGATGGTTTGCCTCAGGGATGTCTAGGTAGACTGTTTCTAAGTTTCTATCAGGGGTGGATGTCTTGAGTGGCTCATCCTAGGAAGGGCCAGCTACATTAGTTTCCTTCAGAGATACTCCTGGTACCCAGTAAGAAAATAAGACTTCCAGGCCTGCCACAGTGGCTCAGGCCTGTAATCCCAGCACTGTGGGAAGCCAAGGTGGATGGATCACCTGAGGTCAGGAGTTCAAGACCAGCCCGGCCAACACAGTGAGACCCTGTCTCTACTAAAGATACAAAAATTAGCTGGGTGTGGTGGCGGGTGCCTGTAATCCCAGCTATGCAGGAGACTGAGGCAGGAGAATCACTTGAACCCAGGAGGCTGAGGTTGCAGTGAGCTGAGATTGCACCACTACACTCCAGCCTGGGTGACAGAGTGAGACTCTGTCTCAATAAATAAATAAATAAATAAGAAAGAAAGAAAGAAAAGAAAGAAAATAAGACTCCCTTTTGTCTTTTAAAACAGAGGTTGACAAATTACATTTAAAGTGCCAAATTCCTCCCACTTGTTTTTGTAAAGTCTTATTAGAACACACTCATGCCCACTCACATACTGTCTACAACAACAAAGTTGACTGTAGAGTTGTGACAGAGGCTATGTGGCCCACAAATTCTAAATTATTTACTGTTTGCCTCTTAAAGAGTTAGATGACCTCTGCTATAAAAATAATAAAAACAATAGCAAAGTTCTTATACTTAAAGTGGAGGTAGAAATTCAAGATGAATTTTTTCTTAAATATTAATTTACAACAAAAAGTATTAGTGAAACCAATCTTTATTTTTTAACATTTGATTCATTAAGGATTTCTCTCAGGATCACTTTTACTGAATGTAATTATAAAACACACAAAATGATTGCAAAACAATTAAAAGGATGCTTGGCCAATACAAAATAACTAAAATATAAGAAATACACAAGTTTAGGATAAATAGCCAATGGTCTTTATGGGAATCCAGTGCTCCAGAAACATATGAGTCTTTCTATAGAAAGCAACTACTTCTCAGAAATATCCACGGGTTGAAAAAAAACTCATGAACAGGCCAGCCTCTTAGGTCAAACCCAAATTAAAATAATGATCCTCAGAGACTATATTAACACATTATCTCTATTAAGAAACCTGAAGAATCAATTTAGAAAGACACACACAATATTTAATGAATATTTGGTATGCTGAGCTGTTCAGTATTTTGATGTATATTTAACTTTCTTAGTTATATTACAAGTACGAATAAAGAAATTTTTATTCCTAAGTTTGTAGTGAAAGAAAATCAATTTATTTGTATTCAATAGGATTAGTTTCAGCCATAATGGAAATACAAACAAACAAACAAACACACAAATATCCTTCACAGCCAGTTAGGACTGGTGTATTAACCAAAGTTCTCCAGAGAGATGGAACCAGTAAAAGAGGATAGATAGATAGATAGATAGATAGATAGATAGATAGATAATGGATAGATAGATGAGGGATAGATGGATAGATAGATAGGTAATTGATAGATGGATAGATTGATGGATGATGGAAGGATGAATGGATAGATGATGGATGGGTAGATAGATAAGTAATGGATGGATGGATAGAGGGATAGATAGATGACGGATGAATGGGTGGATGGATGGATGGATGGATAGATGGATAGATAATAGGTAATGGATGGATGGATAGATGAATAGATAGATGGATAGATAGATGGATGGATAGATGAGAAGATATTTACTAGAAAAAATATGGAGGTTGAGGAGTCCCATAATAGGCCATCTGTAAGCTGGAGACTCAAGGATGCAAGGAATGTGGATCAGTCCAAATCTGAAAGCATCAGAGAATCAGAGAAGCCAATGGTCAAACTCTCAGTCCAGGCTAAAGGCATGGGGACCTGCAGGTTACTGAGGCAAGTCCTGAATTCCAAGGGCTGGAGAACCTGAAGTTCTGATGTCTAAGGGCAGAAGAAGAGTGCCCTAGCTCCAGAAGAGAGAATGAATTTGTCTTTTCTCTGCCTTTTTGTTCTATTGGTGGCCCCAGCTAAATGGATGTTACCTGCCCATGTTGAGGGCAGATCTTCCCCATTCATTCTATTAACTCACATGCCAATCTTCTCTGAAAACACCCACATAGACACACCCAGGATTAATGCTTTAGCAGTTACCTATGTATCCCGTAACCACTCAAGGTGACACCTAAAATTAACTAGCACATAGGTGGATATATGTATATATATGTAAAGATGAATTGCAAGGAATTGGCTAGCATGCTTCTGGGGCCTGGCACATTACAGAACCTACAGGTGAGGCAGGAAGCTGGAGGCGCCGAAGAGCTACTGATATGGTTCCTATCCAAAAGCTGGCAGGCTTGTGACAGAAAGTTTCAGTTTGTGCCTCAGGGCAGTTAAATACCGAAACTATTAGTTTCAACAGAGTCTAGTATGAAGAATTCTTTTTCTTGGGGAAAGATAAGTCTTTTGGCTATATTCAAGGCTTCAATTAATTGAATGAGGTCCACCCACATTAGGGAGGACAATCTGATTTATTCATTCTACTGATTTAAATGGTAAACTCGCCCCAAAACACCTGCACAAAAACACCCTGCATAATGTTTGATCAAACATTCTGGAAGGCCTACGGCCCAATGAAGTTGACAGATAAAATTAACTATCACAACTAATACAGTGACTGTGTTCTGTGAGATCTTGCAAGCAAACTCCTTGCACCATATCATTCTGTCACCTGTAGAATAAGCATCTCATTCTGGAAGCCAAAGCTGTGGGTAGGTCTGCAAACACTGTGTAACATTCTATTCAGTACGAGGCAAGAGGAATGAAGAAAAAAGGTAAAGGATCTTTGCCAGCTATCTTTTAGGAAATGCTTTTAGAAAGTGCAATGCAGCCTTTCAACACACAACTTTTGAGGACGCTAGGAAGCTCTTGTTCCTATATCAACAGCTCATAACCATTCTTAACCTGGGGGCACTATCATTTTAGTCAACGTCCACTTCATGTGTATGAAGTGATCCAATATGACAGGCACAAAGTTTAGGCGTCAATAGTTAGCAGTAAAATACAGAAAAAGGAAAAACAAAATCAAACAAAAATCCCCACCATCCTAATGCTTACATTTCTAATAGAAGAAGACCAACAATGTGCAGCATATATCAGTAAAATGTGTTCCTAGTTGTCATGATTGTCACTGCTTCATAAGTTCACAGAGAGTTCCCGCATACAGTAATAGGGTCATCAAGGTAGGTCTCATTTTGAAAGTGTCATATGTGTAAAATCTGAAGGAAATGAAGAAACTATTCAGATTTTCTTGGAGGATAAGAGAAGAAATAATTGTAAGTGCAAATGGTCTGAGGCTGGAGAAGGTCTAGCATGTTCAGTAATAGCAAGAAGGAACATAATCTAGGAGGCAAGACAATGAGTGGCCTTGTGGGAGACTAGGCTTTCAGTCTGAGTGAGATTGGAAATTACGGAAGGGTTGGGGAAAAGGGCTGGCATTACATGACTCACTTTGTAACAGGAAAACTCTGGCTATTGTGTTGAGAGTAGCCCAGAAGTTAGCAAAGGCAATAAAAAGGAAAATGTTAATTCACTCCTTGTACTCACCCAAATCCAGATTTGTTTCTATTGTTGTTTTTATACTTATGGAAGAGTCTCACCTCTCCCCAAGGGAGATGATTGAGAATCACATCTGATTGCTGCTTTTAAGGAATAGCCCAGGAAACCTGGATAATGCACAGCTCTTCAAGCTCCAGAAACATGTAAAAGTTACCAGCACACAACATACTCAACACATAGTGCTGGAATATGAACCTGGTGGCCCACTCAGAATTGGAAAAAGTGAAAAAGACAGAGAAGTCTTTTGCCTATAGAATTATTATTTTTCCACTTCTTATATAGAGTATAGGAATTTTTCGCTTATGGAAATAAATTCTTCAGTTAGTAATTATGGCCATGTCTGGTTCTGCTCTCTGGAAATAATTTAGTTTTTGATATCTTCTGTGGCCTATGTATGCTTTAGCTTTACCCTTCAAGTCCTCATCTGAGGAAAATATTTCTTGAGGAATACACAGCTTTCTATGCATACTTTTTGTTGGTGCAGTTTGAGGGGACCTGGAGTTGCTTTAGGATTAAAAAAGTTGCAATGTTTGCAGGCCAGATTTTAACTTGCAGTATTTTTTTGCATAAAATTCACTGAAGATCTATTAAGCTTTAGTGAGTCCTTGTTATTATCATTTTATCTAGATATAGGTTTTTATTGTAAAGACCCTAATGTTTCAATTACTATCATTTTATCTAGATATAGGTTTTATTGTAAAGACCCTAATGTTTCAATTACTTGTCATGGTGCTGTTACTGTTCTCCCTATCTATCTCTCATTTTTATTATTTAAAGCAATGGTCATGTCTTGTGGTCACCAGCACTGCTGGCAAATGTCTTTGTATAGCATGACATCATACTTACCTTCTCCTGTGTTGATTGGTCTGAGGTACTGCTGGTGAATGTTTGCAAGTCTCCAAATTCTTATGATTTCCATCTTTCTAGATTTCAGACCTCTAGAAGTACCTTCTGACTCAGGAAATCCAGACACAGATGAAGTTGGGAGTGTCTTCTGAGAAAAAGAAAAGTGGGGAGATTTCAAGATATTTTTAGATTTCCATCCTAAACTGAGAAAGTGTGCTCCCTTCTCTCATGGGCCCCAGAGAATATGGCAGTTAGATTTCAAATTTTAGTCAATTCAAGCTGCTACAAAAGGATCCCATCCATTGTGTGGCTTAAGTAACCAACATTTATTTTTCACAATTCTCAAGCCTGGAAGTCCAAAATCAAGCTGCTAAAATGGCCCTCCTCCAAGTTCCAGACTCTTAACTCTATGCTGAGTGCTGGTAAGGGGTAAAGGGTGAGGAAGCTTTAAATAACTGTGAGGTGGTTTTTATAAGAGCACTAATTTTATATATGAGAAGTGAATATGTGTCATAGGATTCATATTCATGTGACACATATTCATCTTCCAAATGTCCTATCTCCTAATACCATCAAATTGGGTGTTGGGATTTAAACATACAAATTGTGGGGGACACAAATATTAGGTCTATAGCATTCCATCCTGACCCCTCTAAATTTATGTTCTTCTCACATACAAAATGTATTATTTACATCCAAGCAGCCTCAAAACTATAAATTGTTTCCAGCAGCAACTCTAGAGTCTAAATATCAAAATCTCTGAATATCGTCTAAATCAGGTGATATTTGAGACTAAATACATTTCAACCTGAGGAAAATTGCTCTCCAGCTGTGATCTTGTGGGATCAAACAAGTTATATCCTTTCAAAATACAATACTGGAATAGAAATAAGATAGATACTTCTATTGCAAAAGGGAGAAACAGGAAAGAAGAAAGGGATAAAATGTTTCAAATAAGTTCAAATTGAAAAGCATTCTCCATGATCTTAAGACTCAGGAATAACTGTTTTTAGTTTGATGCTCTGCCTTCCAGGCCCACTGAGGGAAAGTCCCATCCCATAGCTTTGGGTCAAGACCATCTGGCTTGTTGAATGCAATGCAACAGGTCTCTCTTTGGAAACTGAGGAGGTATCCCTGATAATCTCTGAATCAATTTTGGGGTTATTCTTCCCCTGTAATGAAAAGTAGCACATATTTACAGTCAAATAACTCCATATCTTATTCTATAAAATCCATGAAATCTAACAGACTTCATTCATTCCTTCTCACCTCCTTCCTCTGCAGTTCAAACTGACACTTTTCCTGCTGGGGTTGCTGATTAAATCCATGGCTGAACCTATATTAATATCTGTATCAAATGGACACCAGGATGCACCCTTTGTATTTTCATTTTTAAAATATGAATAGGCTAAGAATTTTCCAAACCTTTCCATTCTTTATTTATTTATTTATTTATTTATTTTGAGACACAGTCTTATTCTGTCACCCAGACTGGAGTGCAGTGGTGCAATCTTGGCTCACAGCAATCTCAGTTGGGCCCTGTCACCACACCCGGCTAATTATTTTGTATTTTTAGTTGAGACAGTGTTTTGCCATTTTGGCAAGGCTGGTCTTAACTCCCTGACCTCGGGTGATTCAACTGCCCACCTCAGCCTCCCAAAGTGCTGGGGTTATAGCTGCAAACCACCACGCCCAGCCCAAATCTTCACATTCTGCTACCTCTTCATTTAATGTATTGCTTCATTCTCATATTGCTAAAAAGAACTACCTGAGGTTGGGTGGTTCATAAAACTCTTTATGAAGAAAAGAGGTTTAATTGACTCAGAGTTTCACAGACTTAACTGGAAGCATGACCGGGAGGCCTCAGGAAACTAACAATCATGGAGGGGAAGGTGAAGGGGAAGCAATAACATTTCTCAAAAGGCAGCAGGAGAGAGAGAGCTAAGGAGGAAGTGCCATACACTTTTAAATTATCAGATTTTGTGGAAACTCACTCACTGTCATGAGAATAGCAAGGCGGAAATCCACCCCCCATGATCCAATCACCACCCACCGTGTCCCTCCTCCAATTAAATATAATATTTGAGTGAGGACACAAATTCAAACAATATCATTTAGCCACTGGCCCCTCCAAAATCTCATGTCCTTCTCATATTACAAAATACAATTATCTCTTCCCAACAGTCCCCCAAAGTCTTAACTCATTTCAGCATAAACCCAAAAGTCAGCAGCCCAAAGTCTTACCTGAGACAAGGTAAGTCTTCTCCACCTATGAGCTTGCAAAATAAAAATCAAGTTAGTTACTTTCAAGATACAATGGGGGTACAGGCATTGGGTAAATGCTCCCATCCCAAATAGGAGAAACTGGCCAAAACAAAGGGGCTACAGGCCCCATTCAAGTCTGAAACCCAGCAGGGCACTCATTAAATTTTAAAGCTCCAAAATAAACTTCTTTGACTCTGTGTCTCACATCCAGGACATGCTGATGCAAGGGTGAGCTCCCAGTGCCTTGGGTAGCTCTGACCTTGTGGCTTTAGAGGGGGTACAGTCCCTGGGGCTGCTTTCACGGGCTGATGTTAAGTGACTGCAGCTTTTCCAGGCACATGATGCAAGCTGTTGGTGGATCTATGATTCTGGGGTCTGGAGGAAAATGTCACTCTTTTCACAGCTCCACTGTGAAGTGACCCAGTGGAGACTCTGTAAGTGGGCTCCAACCCCATATTTCCCCTCCATGCTGTCCTACTAGAGATTCTCAATGAGGGCTCTGCCTCTGGAGCAGACTTCTGCCTGGACATCTAGGAGTTTCTATAAATCCTTTGAAATCTAGGTGGAGGTTCCCAAAGTTCATTTCTTGCCTTCTGAACACCTGCAGGCCCAATATCATGTGGAATCAGCCAAGGCTTGAGGCTTGCACCCTCTGAAGCAACTGCTTAAGATGTACCTTGGCTCATTTTAGCCATGACATTTTAAAACTGGAACAGCTGGGATTCAACATGCCATGTCCTGAGTCTGCACAGAGCAGCAGGGGGCCTCATGAAACTATTTTTTTCCCTCCAAGTCCTTGGGGCCTGTGATGGGAGGGGCTGCCACAAAGATCTCTGAAATGTCCTGGAGTCATTTTTCCCATTGTCTTAGCTATTAACATTTGGCTCCTTGTTACTTATTCAAATTTCGGCAGCAGGTTTGAATTTCTACACAGAAAATGAGTTTTTCTTTTCTACTACATAGTCAGACAGCAAGTTTTCCAAACTTTTATGCTCTGCTTCCCTATTAAATATATGTTCCAGTTTTAGACCATCTCTTTCTTTACACTTATGATATATACTTTTAGAAACAGCCAGTTAACTTCTTGAACATTTTACTATTTAAAAATTTCTTCTGCTAGATATTCTAAATCATCTCTCTCAAGTTCAAAGTTCCATATATCTCTGGGGCATGGACAAAATGCTACCAGTCTCTTCACTAAAGCAGAGCAGGAATGACATTTACTCCAGTTCCCAATAAGTCCCCATCTCCCTCTGAGACCACTTTGGCCTGTACATCATTGTCCATTTCACTATCAGCATTTTGGTTAAAACCATTCTACAAGTTTCTAGGAAGTTCCAAACTTTCCCACATCTTCCTATCTTCTTCTGAGTCCTTAAAACTGTTCCAGTCACTGCTTGTTACCTGATTCCAAAGTTGCTTCCACATTTTCAGGTATCTTTACAGTAGCACCCCACTCTCAATACCCATTTTCTATATTAGTCTATTCTCATATTGCTGTAAAGAACTACCTGAGACTGGGAAATTTATGAAGAATAGAGGCTTAATTGACTCAGAGTTCCACAGACTGTATAGGAAGCATAGTTGGGAGGCCTCGGAAAATTTACAATTATGATGGACAGGGAAGCAAGCGTGTCTTACCATGGTGGGTGGACCATGAGAGGTGGGAGGGAGATGTCACACACTTTCTTCTTCTTTTGTTAAATTTTACTTTAAGTTCTGGGATACATGTGCAGAACACACAGGTTTGTTACATAAGTATACATGTGCCATGGTGGTTTGCTGGATCTATCAACCCATCATCTAGGCTTCAAGCCTTGCATGCGTTAGGTATTTGTCCTAATGCTCTCCCTCCCCTTCCCCACCCCCTGACAGGCCCTGGTGTGTGATATTCCCCTCCCTGTGTCCATGTGTTCTCATTTTTCAACTCCCACTTATGAATGAGAATATGCACTGTTTGATTTTCTGTTCCTTTGTTAATTTAACACACACTTTCAAACAATCAGGTCTCGAGAGAACTCACTCACCATCATGAGAACAGCAAAGGGAAAATCCACCCCCATGATCCAATCACCTCCCACAAGGCCTGTCCTCCAATTTGACATGAGATTTGACCAGGGACACAAATCCAAACCATATCACTTAACAGTTTCATTTTTGTCATTTCTCTCTTCTCAGATTTTACTATAAGAAGTAAGGAGGAGCTAAGTTGCACATTCTGAAATTTGCTTAGAAATCTCTTCAGCTAAATACTTAATTTTATCACTTACAAGTTTTACTTTCCACAAAATGCCAGAACAGAAAGGCAGAAAAATACTTTGTTGCATTATAACAAAGATTTCCTTTCCTCCAGTTCCCAATAACATGTTCCTCATTTCCATCTGATTCAGAACTCAACGAGATAGCATTTACTGTCCATATTTCTACCAATATTCTAATAATCTGTACTTAGGAATTCTATGAAAAGATTGAGGGTTTCTTTAAAAGTCTTCTCCTTTCTTTCTGGGTTCTTACCAAAATCAGCCATGATAGTCCATTCATAGCAATGTAGGATTGTTTAAGCATGCACCTTTTATTAGTCACGGTTCTCCAGAGGACTAAAATTAATAAGATATAGATGATGATGATAAGAAGTAGATAAGAAGTGATTTATTATGGGAATTGGCTCATATGATTTTGGAGGTTGAAAAGCCCTATAATACGCCATCTGCAAGATGGAGAAGCACAGAAGCTGGTGGCATAACTTAGTTTAAGTCCAACGGCCTGAGAGCTAAAGAAGTCACTGGTGTAACGTTCAGTCTGAGGCCAAACACCTGAGGCAGGGTTGGGGGAGTTAGGGGAATGCTAGTGCAAATTCTGGAGTTCAAAAGCTGGAGAACCTGGGGTTCTGATGTCAAAGAAAGAGAAGATGCCTGTCCCAGCTTTAGCATAGGGAATGAATTTGACTTTCTTATACCTTTTTGTTTTTTCCAGACCCCCAATTAATTAGTTGTATGACATCTGAACAGATTGGATGGAGTTAGATCTTCTTTAATCAGTTCACTGATTCAAATGTCAAACTTTTCTGGAAACCCCCTTAAAGACGTCTCCAGAAGTAATGCTAGCTATCTGGGTATCCCTTAACTCAATCAAGTTGATATCTAAAATTAACCAATCCACACCTTAAAACCCTTTTAATCTCCACCCTTTACACAGTCCAAAGCCACTTTCCCATTTTTAGGTGTTACAGGAGCATTCTACTTCTGGTACCAATTTCTGTCTTAGTCCATTTGGGCTGCTGTAGCAGAATACTCTAGACTAGGTGGATTAAACAACACAAATTTATTCTTCACAGTTCCCAAGCCTGGAAGTCCAGGATCAGGGTACCAGCATGGTTGAGTTCTAATGAGAGCTCTCTTCTGTGTTGCAGACTGTTGACTTCTAATTGCATCCTCAGAATATGGGCCATGGCAGAAGGTGAGAGAGCTCTCTGGGATCTCTTTTGTACGAGGCTCCACCCTCATGACCTAATTACTTCCCAGCAGTCTCATTTCGTAATAGCATATAATAACCTTGGGAGTTAGGATTTCACATATAAATTTGGAGGTGACACAAATTTTTACTCTATAGTTGTCAATAAAAAATGGTGAAGCAACATTTTTCTGTGCAATTACTTAAACAGAACATAAAAGTGTGTCTCATGTAGACCAGAATCAAGACTTGAAAAATAATAACTCCTTTAAGTGATACCATGATTACTATTCCTTTCTCTGAAATTTAGCTGGAAATTAGAAGAGCCTGATTTTAGATTAAGATATTCTAATTCTCAACTTCCTGGAGCTAAGGTATTTCAGGAATGTGCATTCTGAGTAGGAAGGGAAGGGCAAATGTTCTTCTAAAAGGGATCTCAGTATTAGAAAGAGGGAAGAGTCATTAAACAACATTTAAAATGGTGAGGAGATTTGGCGATGTCTCTGATGCCTACAATGAATGTTGCAATACCTTAATGAGTGAAAAACATAAATGTAACAATATTGAATGCCTACTCCATTCTCTGTGTTTTACACGTACCACCCATTTAATCCTAACATCAACTATAAAAAAATAGGTATTACCATCATCTTCATTTATAGGTGAGGAGACTAAAGCAGTAAAAGATTAAATGACTAGAAAAAATGTTTACTGAAAATACCTTAGTCACTTGGGTGATGAGTGGCTTAGCAAGCCTTTTAACTCAGGCTGACTGACTTTTATTAGTAACATAGGAAGTTTTAAGCACTATTTAAAATATTACTGAGTAGCAATTATCCCCAATAAACTATGCATCTTTAGCTAACTCAGGTCCTGGTGCCTGGCAATTTTATTTAGTTTATAAAAATATATGTTCAAATATTTCAAATTAAAATGATTGTGCTTTCCATGTAACACAAGGTTCCTGTTGTTTAAATCATAAAATGATTATATCACCTTCGAAATCACTGAGCTATAGCACATTCCTCTCTAGATAACTTTAATGGTGAAGCAATAAGTATTCATAATAAAATAGTCATAAATTGTGTAAGCAGCACTCACCTGCCTGTGCATTTCTCTTTATGTGTGTGTCTGTAACACAATAATCTAATTCCATACAAGCCTTCGGAGCAGAAAGCAAACTTTTTTCCTCTTCAGACTTGAACTTTCTAGTAGATACTGTATTAGTCAGCTTGGGCTGCCATAACAAAATTCTAAAGACTTGGGGGGTTTAAACGACAGAAATTTATTTCTTATAGGTCCAAGACCAAGGTGCTGACAAGGTAGCTTTCATTCTGAAGCCACTTCTCTTGGCTTATAGGCGGCTAGCTGCCAACTCCCCCTATGTTCACAGGACCTCAAGTTATTTTTGGCCTTCTGGAAAGAGAGAAAGTGCAAGCTCACCGGTCACTTCTTAAATACTAATCTCATTATCCAACTTCATGACCTCATTTAAGCCTAGTTACCTTCCAAACACCTCATCTCCAAACACCATCACATTGGAGTTAGTTAAGGCTTCAATGTAAGAATTAGGTAGAAGATGGGTACAATTCATTCTATGGGCAGGTATGTTAGGGAAAAATGCTTTGCAGTTATTATAAATGCACTCCTGGCTGTAAGAATCATTAAGAAAAAATAAATAAGAATGTGTATATACTATAAAATTAATGTACAAAATAGCCAGCATACAGAGAAAGCAGGGGAAAGAGTTCAGAACAAAGCCATGCTTGGATTAGAGAAATGGGGTAAAATCTAGCAGGATGAAATTTAAAAAGATAAAAGTAAATTCCTGTATGGATTCAACTCTTAAGCTTTCAATGTACAAATACATGTGGGAAGAAAATTGACTAAGAAGCAGAACATTAAAGGAAAGAGTTCAAGGATTTAGTCTACAGTAAGCAAAACATAAAAGCATTTTGACATGGTCTTCAAAGTTACTGCGATAGCAAGTTTTGTTTAGAAATAAGCATATTCAAAACTAAAACCTTTTCTAAAGCTTGTGCTTCTTTCTGTATTTTATACCTTGACTAATGTAACCATTATTTACCCTCTTTGACAACAAAGAAACTCGAAGTCCTAACATAAGTCTTTATGATTCTTATACCAATGCTTTCTAACCCCTGCTGTGTTTCAAAATCACTTCTACAGCTTTATAAAAATACAGCCATTTGAACCCCAAAACACTAAGATTTTGTAGGGCCTGACGTTTTGAAATTTGGGAGGATGGATCATGTTTTTATTCCTCAAGAAATAAAATGCAAAATTGTAACTACAAAGCTGGTATGAAACCAAATATGAGTATTTACTTATATATAATTTTATAATTGTTATTATTATTTTTTAAAGATGGTCTTGCTCTGTTGCCCAGGCTGGAGCACAGTGGCACAATCATGGTTGACTGCAGCCTCAATCTCCTGGGCTCAAGCAATCCTCTCACTTCAGTCTACTGAGTAGCTAGGACTGTAAGCATGTCATACAATGCCTGGTTATTTAAAAAAATTTTTTTTTTTTGTAGAGATGAGATCTGGCTATGTTGCCAGTGCTATTCTCCAACTTCTGATCTCAAGCAATTCTCCTTCCTCAGTCTCCCAAAATGCTGAGATCACAGGCATCAGCCACCATACCCAGCCAAAATATGTATTTAGAATGAGAAAAAAAAAAAATTACAATTACAAACATTTAAAAATACACAAATATTAAAAATCAGAAAATAGCATACTTTTTATTAATTATGTAGCTACTAAAAACCTCTAACAATTTCTCTAATTAATTTTTGGCAACATATTATCTTATTATCTATAATAGCCATTTTGTACAATTTTTTTTCTAGAGGAAATGAATCTCTAATTCATTATTCTTCCTCACATGGTTAATTAAATCATTGCTATTAATTTTATTTTAGAAAAAAATTGTTCTGCTTACATGCATTTCTAGTACTGTTGATAAATTTGGAAAATAGCCTATTAGTTTTATTTTATATGTAAAAGTATAAAATGAAAGTTCATGACAACTTTTCTTGAGTTTTGACTAAGTTTAGAAATTCTTTTAGTTGATAACATTTGTTAACCAATTTATGTCTATGTGAAGTGGCATATAATGAGTTTTATGTATTTCTCCTCTATACTAACCTGTTCTCACACTGCTAATAAAGATATACCCAAGACTGGGTAATTTACAAAGGAAAGAGGTTTAATGGAGCCACAGTTCCACATGGCTGCGGTGGCCTCACAGTCATGGTGGAAGGCAAAGAGAAGCAAGGCACGTCTTACAGGGCAGCAGGCAAGAGAGCTTGTGTAGGGGAACTCCCATTTATAAAACCATCAGCTCTCATGAGACTTATTCACTACTATGAGAACAGTATGGGGAAAACCACCCCCGTGATTCAATGATCTTCACCTGCCTCCACCCTTCACTCATGGGGATTATTACAACCCAAGGTAAGATTTGAGTGGGAACGCAGCCAAACCATATCATCATCCTTATCAGTATTTCATGACACATCAACAAGAAATGTTAATCTTCACCTAATATGACATTATCTTTCGTCAATCGTATTTTTGAACAATCTAAGAACCTATTAATCCTCATTAAATTGATTTGAAATTTACATAATGTGAAATTTTGTGTCACATCTACATCTAAATGTTGAATAATTTTTGTTGATTTAATATAGGAATAATTCAGCTTGTAGATACTTTGAAAATGTTTATGTTGTCTTGTCAAGTAGATTCTTAAGACGTGGTTGTTTCCATTTTGACTATTTGTCCATGGAAATATATTTCTCTGCTTGCAATTTTACAACTCTGATAAATGGAATAATATTTTCCACAGACTGGCTTCTGGATCCATACATTTTTAACCTTGCACCTCCTCCATTATTTATATTCTTCAAATTACAGGAACCAAATTCACATAAGAAAACAGTTCTGGGGCCGGGCATGGTGGTTCACGTCTGTAATCCCAGCACTTTGGGAGGCCGAGGAGGGCGGATCATGAGGTCTGGAGATGGCCTGGCTAACATGGTGAAACCCCGTCTCTACTAAAAATACAAAAAATTAGCCAGGTGTGGTGGCACATGCCTGTAGTCCCAGCTCTTGGGAGGCTGAAGCAGGAGAATCACTGGAACCCAGGAATTGGAGGTTGCAGTGAGCTGAGATGGCGCCACTGTACTCCAGCCCGGGTGACAGAGCAAGACTCCATCTCAAAAAAAAAAAAAAAAAAAAAGAAAAGAAAGAAGAAAAGAAAACAACTCTGCCCTTGCAACGTGTATCATAATGCCAGTGACCTGCAGTGAATAATTGTGCTTGAAAATTAATCCTACACTAAGACAGCTAGAGAACGCTGGCTATACAGGGAAAATACTGGTATTATAAAAATATCTTCTGCCAAACTCAAACATCTATTACTTCAATCCATAGGCAAAAGTGACCAAAATGAAAGACAGTAAAAGAGATGCTTATGGCTGTTTTCAAGCAACAAAAATATTCATTAAAGGTAAAAATACAACTTTTCATGAGGTTCCTTATGCTATCTGATGCGTGGTGGTGCTCTTTTGATAAATGACATTGAGAGTGACCTTTTATTTAAGATTAAATAAGATGAACAATGTACTTAGCCAGAATATATTTGCTATGGCAACAAAATAATAATGATCATAATAAAAATAATAATCATTGATAGCGTGCTTATTGGGCACTAATTCATCCTGTTTTATATATTAACTGATTTAAACATCACAACAACCACATCTACTATCATTATTCTCATGAGAAAAGTGAGGTACAGAGAGGCTAGAAACCACATCTGAGGCAACACAACCAGTGAATGGCAGAGCCATGATTTGGCCCCAGACAACTCTGCACAACAGTCCTTTATGACATTATAGCTTAAAGTCCATCCCACAATTATATAGCAAGACAAATGTTGTTTTATCTATGTTGAAGACGTTGACTAACTACCTTCTTGCTTATGGACTTCATCCCTTCCACTAAGAGGCAAGCTATGTTGGTTTATGAGCCTTTGTGTCATCAATATCTAGATACTTCCCATTTTTGACTCTCAACAGAGCCATGCTTTAATCATAGGAATATATTTTAGTGATTTGCTAATTTACTATTTTAAAAACAATTTAGAGAATTTATTTAGAAAGTGGAAAATAAAAAGTATGACTCTAACATTTATTTGGAATATGAAAAAAATTAGAAACAGTTAAACTAAGGAGAAAAAGGCAGAAATATTGAAGTTGCTTTAATGGCTATCCAATACAAAGAAGCAAAACCCAAGTTCCCTTCATGCAAATACGCATTAAGGGAAAGAATAGGGGAATGTTTACAGAATGCGCCATGGCAAATATTTTTTAAATTTACATAAGTAACTGTGCATAAATGAAAAAATAAATTAGGTAATTTACAAGAAATGTTTTACAGGTTGCAATAGGCTATAACTTGATTTGGGATTTTAATGTTCTTCAAATAATGTATGTGAGTAGATAGTTGCAGAATTATCATTTTCAGCTTTATACATCTTTAACTGTACTGTCAGCCTAATCACTTACCCAAATAGATGTAAGTATTCATGTGTGTATGCATATATACACACAGACATACATGTAAGTATGTGTGTTCGTGTAAGTTTGTATATACATATATATGAATATATATGAGTATATACATGCATACACATGTACATTGTGTGCTAATTTGATTTAGCTTCCTGGCTTCCTATTTGCAGATTAGAATACATGTTTGTTTGATTTTCTTGGAAAGAGAGTTTAAAGCATTTAAATGATTTGAAAAATAACAAATCTGGTAAACACTCAAAAATGATAAATAATAATGACAATGAAAACTCTTGTGGTATGATCTATGGTTTTTAGTTATCACATAATTACGAGATATTGTACCAAGTAGCAGAAGTAGCAGTAATATGCAAAGTTTCTTCTACATTATTTCTAATCTTTTCCAACATCCCTCATTAATGTTGATCTTGACGTAAACATTCAGTTATAAATAACCCTGAATTATTAAGAGCTTCTGAATTGACATAAAGCAATTTCCAATAATTGTGTTCAATTTACAATTACAGTGAGATACTACTTGAAAAATTATAATTATTTCTTTTTCATAGCAGTAAACCTTTAGGCAAGTATCTGGATGTGTTTTTTATAGATATTTACAGACAGCAATTCACAAATTTCACATATATATATAATTTAGATGAATGCAACACAATAAATTATATTTACACTTAAAAAATGTACTAAAACCTATGAACAATACACAAATATGTATCTACATTAGTGTCTATATCTATATAGCATTGCATTACATGAAGTAGCCTCTCATGCTTTAAAAGTGTTATCTTAATTAGTTCTTCTACTATTCCTTTGATTTTGTACTATTAATATTATGATACTGAGTTCTGATTAAGAAAACTAAGGCCCAGAGAGATTAATACTATGACTTTCCCAAAGTTACATAGCTAATAAATAACGGAGTATTTTCAAAGTTTACCACTATATATATTGCCACTATAAGGAGAATGCCTAATTCAGAAAACTGATTTTCATCTTTACTTTTATTTTTAATTCATTATATGGACATACTGAATGAGTAAAATTTAGGATTTAAAAAAATATTTTACTTGATTAATCACAGTTTTGAAAGGATGCATTCAAATACATATGTATATGTTAAAACATGTTTCTTTTGTTAGAAACATGCATACGAACATCTTACTTATACAATTATAACTAAAAATTATAGTGAAGAAACAGTATTAGGTAAGTACTCCATATGATACATAATAGTAAACAGACAAACATATGTGAAATATTTGGTTTCATTATCATCTTTAAAAGTCATAAACATGTAAATGAGTTTGAATTTTGAAAAATTATTCTTACAGTAAATGTAATCAGGAAGTAGTGAATAGTCAATAACCATTTTTTTTTTTTTTCTTTTTGAGACAGGATATTGTTCTATCCCCCAGCCTGGAGTGCAGCAGCACAATCTCAGCTCACTGCAACCTCTGCCTCCTGGGCTCAAGCGATCCTCCCACCTCAGCCTCCCAAGTAGCCGGGACCACAGGCATGCACCACCAAGTCCAGCTACTTTTTGTGTGTTTTTTTTTTTTTTGGAGATGGAGTTTTGCCATGTTGCCCAGCCTAAATAACCATTTTTTATTAATAAAATCAATAGAACTTTACATTACTATAAGTGCTTTTAATGAACACAGACAAACACCCAAAAAGTCAACCAGTATTTTAGGGATCCAGCAATGGATTGTAGACTGTAACAAATGAATCTGAGTGTGTTACAAATGTATGGCATAAGTGCACCAAAAATGGGTAAAATGGAGCTGGCTTAAGTAGCTGCAGATAACAATATTTTGACTGAAAATTGTAAGGGTGATAACAAAAGTAACCATGTAAACACTGTATTCTAGGTGGTAAATGGTTTCTCATTGCATGATGGGAGCCAAAATTCTCACAGTCAGAGAGGAAAGCCACAGATAATCAAAATGGCAAGAATGAACCCTATGGTACTAGACTAGAGTTGGAGACATCAGGATGAACTTATGTTTGTTTATTTACTTATATATTTGAGACGGAGTCTCACTCTGTCTCCCAGGCTGGAGCGCAGTGGCGCGATCTCAGCTCACTGTAACCTCTGCCTCCCGAGTTCAAGCAATTCCCTGCCTCAGCCTCCCGAGTAGCTGGAATTACAGGCACCTGCCACCATGCCTGGCTAATTTTTTTGTATTTTCAGTGGAGACAGGGTTTCACCATCTTGGCCAGGTTGGTCTTCAACTCTTGACCTCTTGATCCACCCACCTCAGCTTCCCAAAGTGCTGGGATTACAGGCATGAGCCACCGTGTCCAGCTGAACATATGTATATTTAACACATATAGAGAGATACATGACAGAATATCTTTAACAAGATAGTGACAGAAACAATTATAGATATGTTAATATACATAAATTAGAACATACTTTACCAAGTTCTGGCAGCTGAAAGAGCTTCAAAGCAATGACACCCCAGTAACGAGAAGCACTCTCAGCGCCCAGATTTTGATTTTAAAATATGATTAGCCAGGAGAAGGACTAAGGACTCCTTTGAGAAGTAGTCTGTTCTAGAACTGATACAAAATGAACCTGGAGCAGCTTTTAGAACCATAACAAAAGGAAATGTTCAAGAAAACAAAAGGATGAGGGCATGTCAAAGAGACAGAGAAGCCGAATTAGAGGAATTTCCAATGGTCAAAGCAAAGAAAATTTGAGCAACAACAACAAAAAGACAGAATATTGAATTGTAACCCAAAATATGAAATAAATACAAATGTGTCCTTATTGATAAACAGGAAATAAATATAAACGGGACAATAGACAAATCTGTGCAAAATATTCTAAACCATATATGTGGTAATTCCTTTTTCAGGAGATGGACCTTAGTTCCCACCTTCTTTAGAGGATGGACTGTATTTATGACTCATTTCCAAAGACTAGAATATGGCAAGGGAAAAAGAGAAATTTCACAGTGGAGAAACATGGCACACAGTACTTTACCCAAGTGAACAAGGTTAACATCACCAGGAGATACCACATTTCCCCCTGATACGATGTAATGAAGAGGGCACTTTGCCTCAGTGTTGTTCTTTCTGAAAACCCCATTAACTCCAGTCAAACTATGAAAAAAAAAAAAAACATAAGACACCCCAATTTGAGAGAAATTCTACAAAATACCTGACCAGTACTACTTAAAACTGGCTAGGTCATGAAAACCACAGAAAGACTAATCAATGTTCACAGACCAGGTGAGACTTAGGAGACAGGATAACTAAATGCAGTGTGCTACCCTGGATGGGATCCAAGAACAGACAAGGGTCATTAATAGAAAAACTGGTGAGACTGAAGAAAGTCTGAAGTTTAGTTAACAGTAATGTACTAATAATATTGGTACCATGTCCTTAGTCCTTCTCCTGGCTAATCATATTTTAAAATCAAAATCTGAGCACTGGGAGTGCTTCTTGTTACTGGGGTGTCATTGCTTCGAGGCTCTTTCAACAGCCAGAACTTGGTAAAGTATGTTCTAATTTATGTATAGTAACATATCTATAATTGTTTCTGTCACTATCTTGTTAAATATATTCTGTCCTGCATCTCTCTATATATGTTAAATATACATAAGTTCATACATAAATATACATAATTATTTACCTTGACACATGTCCTTGAGGTAACATAAGTCAACATCAGAAGGGAAAACTAAAACTTAGTAGGGGTATAGGGAAACACTCTACACTATCTTTGCAACTTTGCTGTAAACATAAAAAAAAATTCAGACAAAACCTGCTTATTTAAAAAATACATGATAACCACAATGCTGTTTAAGTTCTGTAAGAATTTAGCTTTATTTATACCTCTCAAATGCCATTTTCCAAACTCAAAGATTGCATATTAGAAACTTGTTCCTTCTTCTAAGGCTGAATTGGCTTAATAACAGGTTTTGTTCCTTCAATATGGGAACAACATGACAGACAGCTGGATCTGTGGGTGGTGCGCCCATATACGGAGTTTGCCTTATGTGTTGGGAACACCTGCAGTGCTTGCTGCTGTGAAATCACCAGGGTCAGCCGCCGGAATCTGACAGTAGCGGGCCCTAGAGGGAATTGAAATGACATGAAAATATCAGAAATTCAGAATGCAACAACATGAAAAGGAAGTTTTATCCTCACTGAGTCACCCTGCCCAGTTAAGACATTATTCTTCCTATACTTGAGTCAGTTACTGATTTTTTCTAGAATCTTTTTATTTATTGTACTAGATATATTTTTCAGGTTGATGCTACAGGAATTGTTTTTGAATGTCTATATGAGAAAAAATGTTTGAGAACATTAAAAATAAAAGTTTGTAAAATGTAAACCTTCCTAAATAAGCACTGTTTGGCTCTGAAGTTCCAGCGTTGCCCTACTCTCCCTGCAGTGGGGATCTGGTGGCCTCCACTCGCTTCTACATCAAGTGCTAAATAACAGCATCTTCTCTTCTCCATGTCGCAACCATCAATGAGAGGCTTACTTGACCTAAATGATGCCATTTCCTCCTAAAAATGTAGCCTTTCATTTTAACCCACAAAATCCTAAAGTAAAAGGATAATTAAGAAAAATATGTGTAAGTTAACAATTTCTTAACTGAAATATATGGAATCAGATTTGTTTCAGAATTTTGAATTTTTCTAATTTTATAAAGATAATTAATTGGTTAGAATGTATACTTCATAATATTTTGCATGGGGAGAAAACAATATTCATGGGCATTCCTGTTTCTGCAGTAAAATGTATGAACATTCATACTAAGTGAACTGTCTAAAGACTTCAAAGGTTTTGGCAATGAATGTGCTCAGGTCTTTTTTGGTTTTGCCATAATACAGACTCAAAGCCTTCTCAGTTTTCAGAACTTCTTTTCTGACTTCAGAATTGCTGGTACAAGATTTGAACCTATATAAAGTGTTTCTGTTTCTTCTCATTCAAAAATTCACCTGTTTGAAATCTATGCTCAACTGCAAGTACACAGAATCTCAACATTTCCTGTGGAACATTGGCATGCAGTTTTACACAGCAGAATTCCACTTGGTGCCTGTATCTGAGAGTACCATCCAGTTTGTCATTTGGGACTCTCCAAAGCTCCCAGTTTGGGTGATAAATAACAGGATGACCACATGAAATGTTTTCTAAGAAAGTATTGTTCTACTGCAGCAACGCTTAGACAAGAAAGGAGAAAACAACCAATGTGGGATGCATGTTGTTTTAATTAAAAGCAATAATAGGTCATCATTATTTCATTAAAATAAGTTTTAAATAATTATAATACTGTATCTAATTTAATCATCAAGTCATTTACAAATACTTATACAGTACTCTACCTTCCCATTTCTGTCTCCAGTTCCTGCTCCCCAGGGGCAACCAATTAACATTTGGAGTATTTTTTGGACAACTAGTTCTCTTAATTTTGTTAACAGATATTTCTTAAGTATCTACTGTGCAATATTCCTAGTGCGCCACACAATTTAATTGAGTAGTAAACAGTAATGACATACACAGTTAATATGCAAATTAGACAGCAGGTTAGAGGGTAAGGTACCATGGGAAAAACAGAGCAGGTACAGTTATTGGAAGTGCTGTGGGACAGAGGATGGTATGCAATTTAAAACAACGTATTCAGGGCAAGTCTTCACTGGAAAACGTGATTGAGCAAAATTTTAGAGATGAAGGAGGTAGGCATGGAGATATTTGTGAGACAGAGTTCTACTGAGCCAATGGCCTGTTAAAATACCTAAAAGCTTAGGGAACAATCTGTTATTTTGTAGATTGTGCTTTTGGTGTTGTGGTGTTGTTTCCAAGATATCTTTGCCTAAGCTAAGCACATGAAATTTTCCCCTAAGTTTTCTTCTGGAAGTTTTATAACTTAATGTTTTAAATTTAGGTCTATTATCTATTTTAATTAATGTTTTAAAACATTAGTTTTAAAATTAATTATTTTAAAATATATTTTTGCATATGAATATCTGATTGTTCCAGCACAATTTGTTGGAAAGGCTATAATGTCTCCATTACCTTTATACCATTATAAAAATTAGTTTTCTATATAAGTGTGGGTTTATTTCTAGATGTTTTATTCTGTTCTTCTTATTTGTCGATATTTGTGACAATAACATGATGTTTTAATCACTGTAGCTCCCACATGCATTTTAACTTTACATATGTTGTACACCATGAATAACTTGTTATAATTATGTATGTAATATATGCATTATCATATATTTAATTATATATGTATTATACATGTAATTACATATGCTATGTACATTATTATTGAATAAGAATATACTGTTATTTTGTGGAAATAGTCAGATAAACAGTCTCTTTTTCTTTCATAGAGACTTACATAAGAAGGAGAAACAATCTTTACATATACCCATATTGTAACATTTCTAGTGCTCTTCATTTCTTTGGATAGATCAGATATTTATCTGGTAACATTTTCCTTCTATCAGAAAGACTTCCTTTAACATTTCTTCTAGTGTGAGACTGTTGGTGATAAATTTTTTCAATTTTTATATATCTGAAAATGTCTTTATTACACCTTCATTTTTGAAAGATGTGTCTTCCAGTTATAAAATTCTAGGTTCATAGTTAAAACATTTTTTTTTCTTTAAAGGTATTGCTCTACCAACTCCTTGCTTGCACAGTTTACAGCATGAAACCTGCTGTCATTTCCATTTTTCTTCCTCTAAATATAATATTTTTTCCTATGGCTGCTTTTAATAATTTATTTTTATTAACTATATTAAAAAATTTTATCACGATATATCTTAGCTCAGTTTTCTTCATATTTCCTTGAGTTTTACTAAATGTTATGATTTGACTGTGTTTCTGAAATTCTGTGTGTTGGAAACTTAATCCCCGATGTGTCAGTATTAAAGCTGTGGTCTTTAATACCAGGTGCGGTGGTATGCTCCCATAGCGCCAGCTACTAAGGAGGTTAAGGTAGGAGAATCACTTGAGTCCAGGAGTTTGAGGATTCAGTGCACTCCAGCCTGAGTGGCAGAGCAAGATCCTGTTTCTAGGAAAAAAAAAAGAAAAAGAAAAAAAAAAAAAAAACAACTGGGGCCTTTAAGATGTGATTGGATCACCTAATGACTGCTCTGACCTTATGAATGGATTAACCCATTCATAGAATAATGGATAGATTGGTCATCAAGGGAGTATAGCTAAAATAAATGCTTTAATATCTTTCTCTGCTAATTCTAATATGTGTGTCAGTTCTGCATCAGTTTTGGTTGATTTATTATTCTCCTTATTATGTGTTGCTTTTACTTTTCTAATCAGATGTCTGGTAATCTGTGATCAAATGCCAGACCTCGTGAATTTAACTTGGTGGTGCTCGGTATTTTGAATTCTCATAAATTTTCTTGAACTTTGTTTTGAGATGCTATTTGTAAACAGTTTAATCTTTTCGGGGATTGTTTTTATTCCTCATTAAGGAGTTTCGAAGCAATGCTCAGTGTGGGGCTAATTATTCCTCAGTACTGAAGAAGGACTTTTCCTAAATACTCTAAGCAAAGTCCTATAAATTGATGAATTTTTTCAATCCAATGTGGCCGGGATAAAACAGGTACTGTTCCTGGCCCTGCGTGAGTCCCAAACACTGTTTTCTGTCATCGTTTTGGATGATCTGTCTTATCCTAGGGTAGTTTGCTCCCACATGTAAGCTGATCAGTACTCTGTTAAATACTCAAGGAGGACTATCTGCAGATCTCTGGGATTCTCTCTCTGTGCAGTTCTCTTTTCTCCGGTCACTGTTTTATGAAATTAAGTGCCTTGATTGCCCTGAATTCTCAACTCCATCTTCTCAACATCAGATGAGATATTTCTGGTTTCCCCCTCAGTTTTCCTTCTCTGCAACCACGGGCAAACATTCTCTCAATGCAACACAATGCAGCAATTCTCAAGTTCACCAGTTGTGTGCGTGTGTGTGTGTGTGTGTGTGCCATCTCTCAGGAATTATTATTCTTCATTGATTGATGTCTAGTGTTTTGAAATTTGTTGGTTTATGTGTTTTGTTTGTGATTGTTTGCTGTTTCAAATGCAAGGGTAATTCCATTCTCTCTACTCCATCTTGGCTTTTACTACTGTATCATCACAAAAGATTGAAGGAGTGTTGAGGGAACATTCCTCAGAAGTGGGCCTGATTGCTTTGGCCAGCCCATTTTTTTGACTAATTAGACGAGGATCCTGGCTTGGCAGTGGGTACCATAGTCATAGGCTACAACATAACATCATTTTATTATTTTTTTTAATCGAAGATCTCAAGAAGTTACCTCCAAAAAGCTAAAAAGGAATCTATATCCTTGACACTAAACATACTTTTGAAACAAATCTATGACTCTGTGTGGTTCTTTTATTTTTCCTTTGTATAGGCATTTTATGGTGTTTATCTGTCTAATTTAGATGTGATGCTCATAGTCTAATATAGTATTGTCATTTTTATTATAAAGGAAAATTTGATATTTTTTCCTATGGAATTCTAAGAAAGTTTAGCTAGTTTGTTAAAATTTCTCTCTCTCTCTCTCTCTCTCTTTCTCTCTCTTTCCCTCCCCTTGTGGTGTTATTATAGGTATAGATATAAAAATATTTATTTATTTATAGTTTTTCATCCTTCCTGGCTTCTAACTCCCACAGTTTTTGTTATAATGTTGGGACACTTTAGGCCACAGGAACTAGAATCTCTGTTTCTGACCTGTTCTCTTTCACCTCAGGACTGTAATCTGATTGTGGGTTAAAAACCCCTTATTCCAAGGAGAGTCCGGCCCCATACCCTAGAGAAGGAATGTTACACAGAGAAGCCAAGAAAAGTTGGAACAGACAGGCCTTGCTAGGTTTAGATCCTGCGTTTTTTTTGTCTAATCACATTTTTATATGGTCGTTAGTTATGCCTCTGTAGTGAAGCTTTCATAAAAACCCTAGAGGAAGAACCTGGGAGGACAGGGTTTGGGGAACTTCTGCTAAATGTGTAGGCTCCTGGAGGGTGGTGCCCCAGGGGGGCCAATGCAAGCTGTGCACACCTTCCCCCATACCACTTCCTATGTCTCTTCATCTGCATCCTCTGTAATATCCTTTATAATAAGCCAGTAAACATAAGTAAGTGTTTCCCTTAGTAATGTGAGCTGCTCCATCAAATTAATCAAACCCAAGGAGGGTATTGTAGGAACTCCAACTCCAAGCCAGTCAGTCAGAAGTTCCAGAGGCCCAGACTTGTGATGCTGTCTGTGGGGAGGTAGTCTTGGGGACTGAGCCCTCAACCTGTGGGATCTGACAGTATTTCTAGGTAGATAGTGTCAGAGTTGAACTGGAAGACACCCAGCTGGTGTCCATTGCTTAGTGATGGGGGAAAACCCCAATACATTTGCTCATAAAAATATTCTGTGTTTACGATTGTTGTGGTGTGAGGCCAGAGGGAAAACAGTTTCACAGAGTTTTTCTGTAAACAACCCTCCACAATCGCACTTTTATTCAAAGTGTTTAACGCATTTTAAAAATGCGTTCATGAATTTATTTGTAAACTAGGCAGTTTGATTGAACTGCCTTTGTAACAGTGGTTGGGGAATCTGTAGTTAACGCTAAAGATGAAGGTCATATTCTAGTTTTCCTCTCTTATACAATCAAAACTGAACAGCTAAAACCATTGAAAATTACTATCTTCTATTATAAATGCCACACTAAAGTAAATCAACTTTCGCAAATAAATATATGTATATACATAAATATATATTTAATCCTATATAGTGAAAAAATGAAGTACTTACTATTATAAGGTAAGTCTAAAGTTCTGAAACTATTTTAACCACCTTGAAGATTGGGAGGCAACTTATGTAACTTTTCAGTGGAACTGGGAACATTTACACAGATGAGCAAACACCTGGCATGAGGTTCACCAGAAATGCAACAGTTATCACAGGGAAGCCCGACAGGAAGTGTTTCCCACCGGGAATTACCACAGGTACACTTCTTTATTCCCCCATTGCAAATATGTTTAGGTCAATGTGGATCCTCAGAGGGAAGGAGAATAAATGGAAAATAAAGAGGATATTTATTTCATAATATCATTTGAGGGATTTTCACACAATCATTTAAAAATTACCGTCCTAGACCTACATTATAGATCCATAGTAAATGTACCACTTTGTATTGAAGAGAAGTATTTGACTTGTCGTTTCAGCCTGAGTTCCCCAGAAAGACAGAACTAATAGGATATGATTGATAGATAGATAGATAGATAGATAGATAGATAGATAGATAGATAGATAGATAGATAGATAAAGAGGGACCTTATTAGGTGAGTTCGCTTACACAATTATAGAGACCTGAGAAGTCTCCCAATAGGCCATCTGCAAGCTGGAGTCCTAAGAAAGTGAGTAGTGTGGCTCAGTCCAAGTCTGAAAGTTGTGGTGTAACTCTCGGTCACAGTCTAAAGGCTTGAGAACCCAGAGGACCACTAGTGCAAATCCAAAGTTCAAGGGTCAGAGACCTTCAGTACTGGTGTCCAAGGGCATAGGAAGGAGTGTGTCCTGGCTTCTGGACACAGAACAGAAATTTGTCTTTCCTCTGCCTTTCTGTTCTATCTGGTCCCCAGGCAACTGGATGGAGTCTGCTCACATTGAGGGCAGATCTCCCCCATTCAGTCCTTTAACTCACACACCAGTATCCTCTGGAAACACCCTTACCCTCAGAGAGACACCCAAGAATTGTGCTTTATCAACAATCTAGGTAGTCCTTAATTCAGTCAGCTTGACACCAAAAATTAGCCATGAAACTCATGTAAACAGCTGAGTAAAAAGAAACTTGCACAGAGTTCATTGTTTTGCAAAGAACACTTATCCACTCCCGCAATTTTTCTTTAAAAGAGCTACATGCCCATTACACTCAACAAGCAAAGAAATATTGGATTGGTAAGTAGAGAGATAAAGAAACATAGAAGGCCAGGCATGGTGGCTCAGACCTGTAACCCCAGCACTTTTGAAGGCTAAGGTGGGTGGATTGCTTTGAGCTCAGGAGTTCAAGACCAGCCTGGGCAACATGACAAAAAATAAAAAATTAGCTGCGTGTGGTGCTGCATGCACCACAGTATGCTGCATACTACAGTAGTCCCAGCTACTTGGGAGACTGAGGCTGGATGCTTGCTTGAGCCTAGGAAGCTGAGGTTGCAGTGAGCCTAGATCACACCGCTGCACTCCAGCCTGGGCAACAGTATGAGACCTTGTCGCCAAAAAAAAAAGAAGAAATGTAGAATGTAATGTGTTTCCCACAGCAGGCTAATAAAGACTGACTTTCAAAAAACAAACAAAAAATACAAGTTTTCTGGTTCATATGCTCACTATACATGAGACAAAATAACAAACACAGATTATTTGAAATAAGAAGAACATTATAGGTAAGAAAATCCTCACGAAACTCTCCTCTGGAAAGATTTCTCATATACAAAGTTTGTGACATAGGTATTTTTTCTTGGCAATATAAAATATGCATTTTTGATGCTTTTGTTATTATCTTGTGGTTGGGCCAAATTCCTGAAGTTGGGAAATTTGTATTTTACCTTAATCTGAGGGAAAATTAACATGAATTAACGACTTGCCATGCTTGACTTACAGCTGATTATACCTGATTTGTTGAAACATATTGAAAGAAAAACCAGTATTTTTAGAACAATGATAACTTATTGCTCTTTTTTTTCCTTGTGAATCATAAGGCATAGAAGGTAGAAATAGGGAAGAAAGTATATAGTCATGTGCCACATAATAACATTTTAGTCTATGATTAACCCCATATATGACACTGGTCCCATATCACTAGTACCACTGGTATATTAAAAATGTGTTATTTTTTTACTATATCTATTTATTTATGTATTTATGTATGTATATATGTATGTATGTATGTATTTATTTATTTTAAGAAACATGGTCTCACTCTGTCACCCAGGCTAGAATGCAGTAGCATGATCACATGAAACTTCTCAGCTAAAGCGATTCTCCTGCCTCAGTCTATCCAAAAGCTGAGACTACAGGCACACACCACCACACCCTATATCAATTATTTTTTTTTCTTTCTTCTCTCGCTCTCTCTCTTTTTTTTTTTTTAGAGATGAAGGAGTCTCACAATGTTGCCAAGGTTTGTCTCAAACTCCTTGCCTCAAGAGAGCCTCCCACTTTGGCCTTCCAAACACTGGGAATACAAACTAGAGCCACCACATCTGGCTTGTACCACTTTAATGTTTATATATGTTTAGATACACAAATACTTACCATAGTGTTACAATTGTCTACAATATTCAGTGCAGTGACATGCTGTACAGGTCTGTAGTCTAGGAGTAATAGACCATAACATACAGCCTAGGTGTATAGTAGGCTATGCCATTTAGGTTTACGTAGGTATACTCTAATTTTCATATAATAAAATCACCTAAGAAAGCATTTTTCAGATCATATCCCTATCCTATCATTAAATGACATATGACTTCATATATATTCATTCTGTGAAAGAAAATCAACTCATGTCTAAGTCAATAGGTGAAATTACTGACAACTCTTATTTCTGTGAACTCAGGATGAGTTTAATGAATGCATTTCCCTGACTGTATTCAGGTCTGCAAGACTGGACACAACATGAAGACAATAAATATGGATGGTTTATGGGGAAATAAATCATATTTTTTCAGGAAGATAGTATTAAAAAGTAATAGGATTTGATAACCTACATTTACAATTTTTATTAGAGACATGTACACTACTGTTTCTATATTTTGTCTAAGAAAACATGAATCTAAAATTGGTAAATTTTTTTAAATATAAAAGCTTGTAGAGAGAGTGAATCTAGTACTTCCTTTCAAAGTAAAACACAGCTTCAGCCTGGACTTCAGAGAATATCTGAAATATATTTAAAATAGTTAAATGATTAGAGTTCACTGCTCAAAATAGGACGTAAATAATTTTTGGAACAAGAGAAGATTTTCTATATTTTATATGATTAAACATAAGCTGTGGAATTACCAGGACTGAGCAAGAAAATATCCTGGAATTTGAAAACTAAATATATTGTAGAAAATTCAAGAGCTGAGTGAAATTATTTGTATAGTTATCCAACTTAGACTTTTCAGAAATTGCTTTTAATATCTAAATTATGAATTTATTTTCCCTCAATTTATACTGCAAATACTTACATTTTGATTTATCATATGCAGTTTAAAATTTCAATATGCAATATTTAATTAATAAGAATAATGTATATTTATATATTACAAAACATAACACAATTAAATAACCATGACCACGTTACCATACTTAAATGGAATCTTACCAATAAGGTTGGCCATATATGTATACAGCTGCAAATGTTATCTCTCTGCACTGTTGCCAAACAACTATATTGAATTTTGGAACTACGGCATGAACTTAATAATTTATCACATATTTTTATTTTTAAAATTTTGCTGGCTTTGGACTTTATAGAAGCATACTACTCTATAAAATTTCTTTTTCTAAAGATTCATTCATGTTATCGAATGTGGCTGTAGTTTGTTCAATATCATAGCTGTAAAATATTTCTTTAGTGCAGTATCCATACTCCCTTCTGTCAATGGATATTGAGTTATACTTAACGTACTCCCTTATGAATGGCATTGCTATTAATAATCTATCTCATGTCCCCTACTGCATGCTTCCAAGACAATAAAACAATATTGCAGGATTACAGTGTATTGAATGTTATTTTATTCCAAAGCAGTATTTATCAACATATATTCACAACAACAAATTATACAAGATCTTATTTCATATTCTCCCCTAAAGTGGGTATTTTCAGGGCTAAGGGCCCAGTACCTATAGACCAAAGAGTGAACATTGTAGACAGCAGCAAACTTGTCTGCAATGTTCACTCTTTGGTCTATAGGTGCTGGGCCCTTAGCCCTGGGTACTTCAGCTGTAAATCACACCCACTTTGCAAATAGTATGTACCTTGACCCATCTCTTCACCCTCTGGAATTTAAGGGCAAGGGGAACTGATGCAAATATGCTGATATTCATGCCATTTGCTGTGCTGTGAGTGATAAAGTCTCATTACTCTTTGGAGTCTTTTGTCTTCTTCAACATCTAGGTCGCTGTGACAAGCTAACTTGTGACCCTGCAACTTGAGTAAAATCTCTGACCTGTCACAGTTGTAAGATATAAACTAAAAGAAGATACTTGTTATATCGGAAACCAACAAACACTTAGAATCCAATACATATAAAGAATTCCTGTGAATCAAATAAAAGAAAAGTAACAAAGTATAAACAAGCAAAAGAAAGGACTTGTAATTTAAAATAAGAAAAAAAAGTTGAATAAACACATGAAAATATGTTCTTAACCTCATTTGTAATCAATGAAATGATAAAGGAGATCACTATAAGATATAAATTTATGCCCACTAGTTTGACTACAAATAAGACGTGTATTAATGCCCAGATTAAGAGAGAATATGAAATAAGATCTTGTGTAATTAGTTATTGTGACTGTATATTGATAGATACTGCTTTGGAATAAAATAACATTCAATACATACATAAAAAGTTACAGAGTTGCCTACATGGTTAGCTATAGAAACTGCTATATATTAAGACAGCTTTCTGTTTCTGGAAGGAAAGCTAGGAATATTTTCTTTTCTTGATATTCTGTGACAAAGAAATTTATTTATTTGAAGGACGAATTACTTGTTTTCTGACATTTTGACAAAATTCATGTGAAATATCATATCGGTTGGTGTTTCAAGAAGCATGTTTTAAAATGATTTAATTTATTTAATGATTATAATCAAGCATTTAAAGAAATTTTCCTAGAAAGTTGTCTGTTTCTTCTAAGTTACAAATTTATTGCCATACCAATTTTCTTATTTTTAAACCTTTGTTAGACCTATACCAATGTTTTGTCTTTTTTTTTTTTTTTTTTTTTTTTTTTTTTTTTACACAGAGTCTCACTCTGTCGCCCAGACTGGACTACAGTGGTGGGATCTTGTCTCACTGCAAGCTCTGCCTCCCAGGTTCACACCAGTCTCCTGCCACAGCCTCTCGAGTAGCTGGGACTACAGGTGCCCGCCACCACGCCCGGCTAATTTTTTTGTATTTTTAGTAGAGACAGGGTTTCACTGTATTAGCCAGGATGGTCTCAGTCTCCTGATCTTGTGATCCACCCACCTCGGCCTTCCAAAGTGCTGGGATAACAGGTGTGAGCCACCACGCCTGGCCCCAATGTTTTGTCTTTTAAATTATTGCCCTCATTTTTACCTTCTCATTTTTCTCAATTATCTTCAAGAAAATATATTATAATTTAATTAGTCATATCAAATAATCAACTTTTGGCTTTGCCAACATTTTCTATTATGTTTTTGTTTTCTGTATTATTTATTTCTTTTGCAGTATAATCATTTTCTTGTTATTTTGCTTATATATTAAGTTTAAATAATTATTAACATTCACATTATTTTATGGTAAGCATTTATTAAAATAATCATTTTTGAGTACCCTTGTCACTATTACATTTATTGATATGCATATATAAAAAATTCTCATTGCTTTATAAATTATTATATTTCTTTGAACTATGAGATTTTTCTCATAGAACTAATATTTCTTTGAACTATGAGATTTTTAGCAGTGTGTGTCAAAACATTCAATTTATATAATTTTTGTTTTCTATTTTGATTGACTTAAATTTACTTGTATTATCATTACAGGATGAGTTTTATATCATTGTTAATATGTAATAGTTACTGAAAATAGATTTTCATTTTAGAATGTGGCCAGTTGTTTGCAAATGTCCTATATATGCTCAAGCAATTCACACATTATTGTATTCATAGTTCTACATGATGTCAATAAATGAAAGTCATTAGTGTGTCATTTAAAACTTTATGTTTTTATAGAATTTTTGTCTGTAAAACATCTTTCTTAGTCCATTTTGTGTTGTAATAACATAATGCTATAGACTAGGTAATTTAAAAAGAAAAGACATTGATTTATTTTTGTTTGTTTTTGGTTTTAAGAAGCAAAAAGTTTAATAGGCAAGAAAGAAGGAAGGAAAAAGAAAACAGCTCCCCCATACAGTGGCAGAGGGAAGGGGGATTCGAATGAAGAGAAAACCCTGAGTGCAGCAGAAATTAGCCAGTTATGTGAGGAGGCTGGAGGAGGTGGTGTCTGATTTGCATTGGGCTCAGGGGATTGGTTTGACTAAGAAGAAAAACATTTATTTTTTACAGTTCTGCGGGCTGGGAAGTCCAATGTCAAGAGGGCTGCATATCTGGGGGATCTTCTTGCTTCTTCATTTCATTGTGAAAGGAGGAAGGGCAAAAGAAGGTAAGAATTAGAGAACTAGTGGGAAGGGAGCCAAAGTCATTATTTTATTCCACTCCCACAAAAACAACATTAATCAGTTCATTAAGCTGCAGCCCTCATGACTTAACCACCTGTTAAAAGTTGTGTTGGGGATTAGGTTTTAACACATGAACCTTGAGGGAAGAATTCAAAGTATAGCAACATCAAAATTGGAAGAACTGTGATGCAATAATTAAGGGAGGAGACCACCCCTTATATTGTCTTATGCCCAATTTCTGCCTCCAAAGAAAGAAGAGGTAAAAACTGAAAGGCAGAAATGGAATCCACAGGCAGACAGCCTGGCACCACACCCTGGGCCTGGTAGTTAAAAATCAACCCCTGACCTAACTGCTTGTGTTATCTACATATTCCAGACATTGTATGGAAAAGCATTGTGAAAATCCCTGTCCTGTTCTGTTTCGTTCTGATTACCAGTGCATAAGGCCACTACCCCCTGTTTGCTCAATCACAACCCTCTCACGTGCACTCCCTTAGAGTTGTAACCCCTTAAAAGGGACAGGAATTGCTCACTCGGGGAGCTTGGTTTTTTTGAGACATAAGTCTGCCGATGCTCCCAGCCAAATAAAGCCCTTTCCTTCTTCAACTTGGTGTCTGAGGGGTTTTGTCTGTGGCTCATCCTGCTACATAATGACAAATTTGTTATTTTCTCTACTGTTGTATTTACTGTAGATTCATATTGTTTAGACTATTTTATCATTTTCTTAATTTGTTAATTGAATGCTTTATCTTAGAGTAACAGCCCCAAACTTTTTTGTTTTGCTTTATTCTGTGTTCTCATATTTTTCATGCCTTTATTTTCAAACTTTCTATAATTTCATAATTTTAGTGTGTATATTATAAATAGCATATAATTAGATTTTAATATACAATCTGATAATTATTTTTGTTCATGTGACACAATTAGTCTATTTAAATTCACTCTGATAATGCAACTATGCAGACTCTCTTAAAATATCATTTTCTGCTTCTGCTTTTTCTATATTTTTCTACTCATGTGCCCATATTAGGTAGTAGTAATTATGATATGTAATTATTTTTTATTATTTAGTATTTGTCTTAGAAATTTTATCATGAATATTTAACTTATCAAAGCCAATAAGCAACATATTAGTCCATCTCCTAAATGATATATAAAAAATAAAATTATACCATTTTATTAACCTGTGACCTATTTTTGTCATGTAATTTAGTTCTTTTTGTTTCACAAGTTAGACATGATAAATAAAATACACAACTAAATTGTACCCAAATGATTAACTTGATTCTTCTATGTTTGCATTCCTGCTTACCAATTCTTTCTTATATATTTTAACGTATTTTTAGATTACTTTACTGAGCTTTAATTACATAAAAGGAAATATACTTTTCTAGGCTTATAATTCAAATGCTATTGGCAAATATATTTTCAGGTAACCATTACTGTGTAGCCAAAATCAGTAAATGTATGCACCCCATACTACTAATCCACTTTTTTTAAACCATAGTTATGATTTTTCTTGAATTGCATGTAAAGAAACTATAGCAATTATAAAGTATATGCTCCTTGTCATCTTTTTCCTTCAAAAAGCAAAGTGATTTTGAGTTTCATCTATGTCATTTGTGTATCAGTATTTTTTTTAATTTTTTGATGAATAGTATTCCATTGATGGATATACCATATTTTTTATCCATTCATGAATTGATGATGGACATTAAATTTTTATTTTGCAGTGATTGTGAATGTAATAATATAAAAATTTGATTATAAGTATTTGCGTGAACATAATTTTTAATTAATCTTGGGTATATATATCAATAATAGGAATCACTGAGTCACATGGTAGTTGTATGTTTAACTATATAATACACTGTTCAACTGTTATCTAAGTAGGCTGTATCTTTTTTAAAAATCTCAATGATATATGAGAATTTGCATTGCTTTCTATAGCTATATTTTTTAATTTAGGATACTTTAATAGGTATATAGTGACATTTAATTTCAGTTTTAATTTGCATGTGATTTGTATTTTAATTTAATTTGTGTTTCATGGCTAATGATGGTGAGCATGTTTCCAAGGCCTTATTAGACATCCATTTATCTACTTTAGTGAAGTATTTTTTCAGATCTTTTATTCATTTAATATCGAATCATTTGTCTTCTTATTGAGTTGGAAGAGTACATAATATATTCTGGATTTAAGTTGGTTAACTGGTATGTGTTTGAAAATACTTTCTCTCAGCCTGTGGCTTGCTTTTCATTTAGCTATCTTTCAAGGAATAATAATTAGTAATTATGAATTAATTTATTTATCACTGTTTTTCTTCTATAGTTGGTGATTTTGAGTCCCTCAAAAACATTTGCCTAACCCAATAGTTAAAAAATTTTCTCCTAGAAGTTCTGTAGTTTTATGACTTATAAATAAGTCCAGAATCAGCTCAGACATCTGGCACTATAAGGTTAAATCCTCCTGCTGGTGTACTTATTGGGGTTGGGGACACATTTAATGTTTGAGCATTGTTCAAGTAAAAACTAGGACAAATTTGAAAAGTTTGTAAATGAAGGTGCCTTAAGCATAGAGACATATATTTCCTAAATTCTATGTATCTTGCATTTTGAGAGTTTAGTTATATGGCTCCCCATATACTGAATTAATCATTTACCAGGGTTGATACATCTAGCTAATAAGATTCTGAAAATCCTATGTAGGATGAATTTCCCATAGTAAAAAGTTTATTGGTTTTTTAGTACTACAGCTCCATAAGAATTTATATACCACACAATTTTTTTTGATCACAGTGGTGAAAACAGTAGTAGTTGAGAGAGACATGAAACTTATTACGGTTACAAAATAAACAGGAAACTGATTTGAGGGAAGAAATCATAATGAAATGCCCATTGCTTACTCTAGAATTTCAGCAAGAATCTACAGTTGAACTAGGTTTTGTGATTTTTTTTTTGAATGGTAAGAATTTTATACAGAATAGTAAAAACACACAAAAATACAAAACAAAATTCTATTTTCTCTTCTGCTTACCTCCTAATCAAGTTACTACTATATTTATCTCTTTTGTGTTCAATCCAAACTGCTATCAGCAGTCACTCACAGCTTACACATCCCCAGTGAAATAATTTACTTCTAAATCCACTTGGATCTGGTAAGTCTTTCTACAGCTAAAATAAATAAAGTCAGACTCAAAAACCAAATTTTTTTTAAATGAATTTTATGTTGGAAATTAACACAGTTTCCCACTTTATTAATATGGAAGTTATTTTTCTTTTGTATCCATTCTGACCTAAATTGTTATTTTAACAAACTTGACAATCATTTCTTTGAAAGACAAAATGTTCATAGGCACTAGAATAGTTTTATAAAGAAAATGTGGTTGGTACAATTCAAGAAAGGATAATTTAGTGAGGTAGAAGTGTAAACACTTTTCATACAACATAATAAAAATCTACAATTGAGATATATACAACGATGCTTTGAGAATGTTGAAGAAGGCTAGCAAATACTTTTACAGATGAGGCTGTAGTTTATTAGTTTCTGACCAGGAATACTGTCAGTGGTGAAGTGAAAAAATTAGAGGTAAAAAATCAGAGGTAATAAACCTGAAAAGTGATCAAATATGGAGAATAAAGTACATTTTCAAAAGAAGGCTTGTCAGTTTTTTTATTTGGAGGAATCAGTAATTGATTATTACATTAATGATAACAAGTGTTAAAGTAGGTAATGATGTATGTGTTAGTTTTTGTGATAAAAATATTACAGTAAAAGAGTCCAGAGCATTTTGTAAAATGTTTCAGTGGTTCATTATATTTTTAGAGTCCCTCAAAATCCTTTAATTTTACATTAATTTACATAATTGTTTACCTAATAAAATCCAATATGTTTTTAGGATTTTAAATTTAATATTAATTTGCTTTGAATTTTTATGTGTCCAGTATATCTTTTAAAGAATAATCATGAGTAAAATGTAAGGGGATGTTTTAATGGGAATAATTTTGTAAGTGTTATTGCACTGGTGAATATTCATTTGAGGGGAAGATTTATTTCAAAAGAAGTATACTCTGATAATTATTGTCTATGGTTGAAGGAAATAGCTACATAACAATGACATTCTATGTTTAGGGTAATACCAATTAAGTCATCTTCATGTGGAAAATAATCCTTCATTGCTATTTTCTACTGCGGAGGGTACAGAGTTGGGGGCAGATTAAAAACTCATCCATGAATATAGCAGAATTCTAAAATACACATTAAAAAAGAAAAAGACTCATATAAAAAACTCATAATAATGCCACTTAAAATTACTGTTAACAGTTTCAGTAAAATCCAAGTTCTATCAAAGTATCAAAAATAGGGTGAAGTGGAGGATATATTGAACATCAGCAACTCAAACACAGCAGTTGCAAAATAGAGACTTTTTAAAAGTTTATAATAGACAGAAATACTGATAAATTATTCTACAGGAGTTTCTCCACTAGTGCCACGGAGTTAACAGTGATCAATAGTGAATTAACAATGTTTAAAAGTAATCTCCTCCTCATGTAGAACATCGATCTAGGAATCCAAGCTTTGCAATTAATCAGAAAAGACATTTGCATGTTTTGAATTGTAGGCCTAATAATAGAATATAGATATAAAGTTAACTTTTCTTTTCTCGACTTAAACAACAGAAATATGCTGTCTCAAATTTCTGGAGTCTAGGAGTCCAAAATCAAGAGGCTTCCAGGGTGACTTCTTTCTGAGGGCTGTGAGGGAAGGATCTGTACGAGGCCTCTGTCTTCCTGGCTTGCAGATGACCCTCATCTCCTTGTGTCTTCATATCCTTTTCCCTCTACATATCTCTACTCAAATTTGTCCTTCTTATGAGGACACCGGTCTTATTGATTCGAGGTCTACTCTAATGACCTCATTTTAACTCGATTACATTTATAAAAACCCTATCTCCCAATAAGGTCACATTCTAAGGCACGCAATTCAACCCATAACACCGAGGAACAGATTGGAGGAAATTTAAGGAAACAGGGCCGCTAAATACCAAGTGAGTTCCAAGATTGGGTTTTGGAGCAGAAAACAAATATTAGTGGTGAAACTGATGAAATCTGAGGAAGGCCTGTAATTTAGCTAGTGGTGTAGTATTAAGGTCAATTTCTTAACTTTGATAATTGTATTATGGTTATATGAGATGTTAGCACTGGGGAAAACTGGGTGAGGAGTGTGTGGGAGTTAACTGTATTATTTTTGCAATTGCTCTGTATAAGACTAACTTTAAAAAGTAAAGACTTATTCAAGTTGGTTTTCTATGAAGTAGCTAAAAATTTTTTAAAAGGCCATCCTTTACAGACAGCAACAAAATGTGAAAAAATGAGTTGTCTTACTCCCTAAAACCAAATTATCTAGATGTGTTGAAATTCATTCATTTTGCTGAGAATTGTAAAGGAGGGCAAGAAGTAAAATACCTTTTTATTTCAAATCAGGCAGTAAACATAAAGGCTTCCTAGAAAAATCTTACATATCCTATGTCAAATCCTACATTGCCCTCTTCAACCAACAAAAGCCTATCAATAAAATTAATGTGTTTGCTTCTTAGAGAAAAAGTGCAGATTGTGGTTAACAAAAGTAGTCACTTTCTAGGCTAGAGTGATAACTTCATTGAGAGAATGAAGATAGCATGCCGTTTACCTTTGGATTATACACAGGAGTCACTTAAGTTATGTGTGTTTTTTTGGGCACGTAATCTTTATACAACAAATCTGACTTTTGGGGTACTTATTGAAAACCTGATCACAGTATTTCCTCTTATGTTTCATATGTCTCCCATTGTCTTTTCTGTTTTCTTTTTTCACAAACTTTTCATTTTTAGTTGACAATAATGGATACCTATTTATGGGATACAGAGTGATATTTCAACACCTGTATACTTGAGTGGTAATCAAATCAGGCTACTTCGCATCTCTATTACCTCAAATATTTATTATTTTTTTCTTAGGTTGAGAACATTTAAAATCCTCTCTTCTAGCTTTTTAAAAAATATATTAAATTATTGTTAAATATATTAACCCTACAGTGCTTTCAAATACTTTAGCTTATTCTTCCTATCTAACTATAATTTTGTATCCAGTAACTGGTCTCTCCATAATCTCCTGTCCTCCAGGCCTCTTATCTTCTAAAAAAAAAAAAAAATGCTATTGTCTACTTTTATCATATCAACTTTTGTTAGATCCCACACATTAATGAATACATGCAGTATTTATATTTCTATGCCTGGATTATTTCACTTAACATGATGTCCTCTGAGCTTATATATGTTACCACAAAGGACACAATTTTATTTCTGTTTATGTATGGAAAGTATACCATTCTGTATATATACAATATTTTCTGTATCCATTCAACCACTGATAAACATTTGGATTTAATCCATATTTAGGCTATAGTGAATAGTACTGCAATAAACATGGGAAGGCGTGCATCTCTATGATATACTAATTTCCTTTTGTTCAGCTAACTACCCAACAGTGAGATTGCTGAATCATTTGATAGTTGTATTTTCAGTTTTGTTTTTTGTTTTGTTTTGTTTTTTGAGACGGAATCTTGCTCTTTCGCCCAGGCTGGAGTGCAGTGGTGTAATCTCGGGTCACTGCAACCTCTGACTCCCTGGTTCAAGTGAGTAGCGGGGGTTACAGGCACATGCCACCATGCCAAGCTAATTTTTGTATTTTCAGTAGATAGGGGGTTTCATCATGTTGGCTAGGAAGGTCTTCATCTCCTGACTTCATGATCCGCCCTCCATAGCCTCCTAAAATGCTGGTATTTTGAGTTTTTGGAGAAATCTCCATACTGTTTTACATAATGACTGTATTAATTTACATTTTCACTAACGGTGTACAAAAGATTCTTCTTACTCTGCATCATTGCCAGTATTAGTTATCTGTCTTTTTGAAAATAGCCATTCTAACTGGGGTGAGAAGATATTTATCATAGTTTTGAGCTGCATTTCCCTGATGATTAACGAGGTCGAGCATTTCTTCTCATATTTGTTGAACATTTGTATCTCTTCTTTTGAGAAATGTTTATTCAGATCCTTAGCCAAGTTTTAACTGGATTTTTGTAATTGGATTGTTTGAGTTCCTTGTATATTCTAGATATTTATCATTTGTTGGATGAATAGTTTGTATGTATTTTCTCCCATAAAATCAGTCATCTCTTCACTCCATTCATGGCTTCCTTTGCTGTGCAAAAGTTTTTTAGTTTGTCGCAGTCTCATTGTCTATTTTCATTTGTGTTATCCCTGCTTTTGAAGTCTTACTCATAAAATTTTTGCTTACCAATGTTCTCAAGCATTTCCCCTATGTTTTCTTTTGAAAGTTTTATAATTTTTAGTCTTATACTTAAGTATTGAATACATTTGAGTTGGTGTTTGTGTATGGTGAGAGGTAGAGGTCTAGTTTCATTCTTCTGCTTATGGATATCCAGTTTTCTCGATTTATTTAGGAGAGTCGTTTTCCCTTTTTGTATGTTCTTTATGCCTGTGTTAAAAATCAGTTGGCCATAAATATATGAGTTTATTCCTGGATTATGTATTTGAATCCATTGGTTAATGTATCTTTTTTATAACAATGCCATAGTGTTTTGCTAACTGTAGGTTTACAGTATAATTTGAATTCAGGTAGTATGATGCCTCCAGGTTTGTTCTTTTAAATCAGGATTGCTTTGGCTATTTTGACCCCTTTTTGGTTCCATGTGAATTTTAGAATTGTTTTTCCATTTTTGTGAAACATGGCATTAGTACTTTGATAGGGATAGCATTGAGTCTGTGGATCACTTTGGACAGTATTATTATTTTTATAGTATTCATTTTTTTAATCCGTGACCATAGGATGCCTTTTTATTTGCTTGTGTCCTTCAATAGTTTTCATCAGTTTTGTAGCTTTCATTACAGAGATGCTTTACATTCTTAATTAAAGTAAATTAAATTTACTTTATTTCTTTATTGTAGCTATGCTAAATAAAGTTATTTTAGTGATTTAATTTTCAACTAGTTTCTCATTGGTGTATAAAAATGGTGCTAATTTGTATATGATAATTTTATGTCTTGCAACTTTGAATTTGTTCGTTAGCTTTAAGAAGTTTTTGTCTGTTTGATTGTTTGTGTCTGGTAGAGTCATAAAATTTTTCTATATATAAGATAATTTCATTTGCTAACAGAAACAGTTTGATTTTCTCTTTTCTAATTTGGATATTCTTTTTTTTTTTCTCTCTCTCTTGACTAAATGCTCTGGCTAGGCCTTCCCAAATACTAGTGTGAGTAATAGTGGGTAAAGTGGACACCATTGTCTTGCTCCAATGTACACTCATGGTTTAGATCTATGTCCCCACCAAAATCTCGTGTTGAAATGTAATCCCCAATGCTGGAAGAAGGGCTGGACGGAGGGTTATTGAATCATGGGGACAGTTTCTAACGGTTTAACATTACCCTCCTTATATCTTGTGAGATACTGTAGTACCTCTACTCCTCTCTACCTCAAGCTCCAGCCATATAAGACATGCCTGCTGCCCCTTCATCTTCCACAATGGTAGTAAGTTTCCTAAAGCCTCTCAAGTAGCAGAAGCTGCTATGCTTCCTATGCAGCCTGCAGAACTGTGAGCCAATTAAACCTCTTTTCTTTGTGAATTACCCAGTCTTGGACATTTCTTTATAGCAACATGAGAATGGACTAATACATTTATAATCATTTAATATATGTTAGGTGTGAGTTTGTCATATATGATTTTTATTGTGTTGAGATATTTTTTTCCTATACTTAACTTCTTAAACATTTTTATCACAAAGGAATGTTGAATTTTATCAAATTTTCTGCATCTATTAAGATGATCATTTCATTTTTGTCTTTAATTCAGTGAATGTGATGTATTACAATTATTGATTGACATATGTTGATTCCTCCTTATATCCCTGAGATAAATCACACTTGATTATGATGTATTATCTTTTTGATACGCTATTGGATTCAGTTCTATAATATTTTGTTGGGGAATTTTCCATATATATTCATCAGGCATATTGGCTTTTGGTTTTCTTTTTTTATTGTCTTCTTGTATGATTTGGCATTAGGGTAATGGTGGACTTGTAGAATGAGTTAGGAGTGAGTTCTTTCTCTTCAAGTTTTTTGGAATAGTTTGAGAAGAATTGGTTTTAGTTCTTTAAAATTTGGTAGAGTTCAAAAATAAATTTTTGTGTTCTTGAGCTTTTCTTTGTTAGAATGCTTTTAAATTACTGGTTCAATCGCATTACTATTTATTGGTTTGTCCAGGCTTTTTATTTCTTCCTATTTTAATTTCGTTTTTTTTTTATGGGTCCAGGAATTTATCCATTTCCTCTAGGCTTTTCAGTTTGTTGATTTATGGTTGTTTTCAATGGTCTCTAATGGTCTTTTGTATTTCTGTGGTGTCAGTTATAATGTCTTTGTTTTCACTTCTGAGTTTAATTATTTGAGTCTTTTTATTAGTTTAATAATGTGTCTATTTTATCTTTTCAAAAAATAACTTTCTGTTTTGGTGATCCTTTGTATTTTTTTCATCTCCATTTATTTCTGATCTCATGTTTATTTCTTATTTCCTCCTACTAATTTGGGGTTTGGTTTGTTCTTTCTTTTTTAGTTTCATAAAATATACTGTTAGGTTGTTCTACCTTTTTGTTGTAGGCGTTTATTATAAACATACATGTTAATACTGCTTAATCCTACAAAAGCAGTATTATGATACAAAACTTGTATCCCACAGGTTTTAGTATGATTTGTTTCTATTTTTACTTGATTCTATAAAATTTTTAATGTCCTTCTTAATTTCTTTTATGATCCATTGGTCATTAAAATTTTGAAAAGCCTAGAGGAAATGGATAAATTCCTGGACCCATAAAATAAAACATTTTATTTCCCCTACATATCTGAAGAAGAACTTTGATAAGTATAGTATTCTTGGTTACCATGTTTTTTCTTGTAGCTCTTTGAGTACATCATCCCATTCTCTTCTTGCCTTTATGGTTTCCTCTGAAAAATTTGCTCTCATTCTAATGGAGTTTCTCTTTTATGTGGCTTGCTAAATTTTTGTTTTAAAATTCTTTATTTGTTTTTGACTTTTGACAGTTTGACTATAATTTGCCTTGGAGAGGACATTTTGTGTTGATTCAATTTTGGATTCTTTGAGCTTCACAAATCTGCATGTCTATATCTTCCCCAAATTTGGGAAAATTTTCAGGTATTATTTTATTAAATAAATTGTCTATTTTCTTTTTCCATCTTTCTCTCCTGGAATTCCGTTAATGTAAATATTCATTTACTTAATGGTGTCCCAGGTATTTTACAAGCTTTCTTCATTTAAAAACATTTCTTCCTTCTCTTCTTTTTTTCCTCTTCCTCCTTTTTGTCATCCTCCTTCTTCCTCCTCCTCTTACTCTTCCACTTCTTCTTTTGTCTGACTGAGTCATTTTAAAAGATTTGTATTAAAATTCAGAATTTCTTTGATCTGCTTGATCTGGTCTGTTGTTGAAGCTCTCAACTGATTTTTTTCATAATTTATTGAATTCTTCAGCTCTGATATATTTGTTTGGTTCTTTTTATGATATTTATCTGTTGAATTTCCTATTCAGATCATTATTCTTTTTGATTTTGTTGATTCATCTGTATGTATTTCCTCTTACCTCATTGAGTTTCTTTAAAAATTAAAAATTATTTCAAAATTATTTTAAAATACATTTTAGACATTTAGTAGATTTCTTTTACCTTGCGGCCTGTTACTAAAGAACTGTTGTCTTTCTTTGGAAATGTCATGTATCCTAGCTTTTTCAGGTTTCTTGTGATCCTATATCATTTCCTACAAATCTGGTAAAAGCAGTTACCTCGTTCAATTTTATGAGCTATCTTTCCTAAGGGAAACTTTTTCCTCTAGATATGTTCCATAGTGTTGGGTAGGGTGGTTTGGGTTTGGTTATAGGTGCACGCAGTAATGCAGTATCCTGTGATACATTTGGCTATAGTCTATGCCAGCAATATCTGCAAGTCCCCCAGTTGCATTGATTGCTGTTTTTTTTTTTTTTTTTGAAGGCAGTGGCACAGCTTCGCTGAGGGCATAGGCTGCCAGCTGGGCTGGTTCTCAGGCTCTGGAGAAGTTTGTGCCAGACAAGTCGGCTCTGCCGGTCACAGAGACAGTGTCTTGATCTGCTTGGCATTGCCACAAAGGAAGACCTGAGGTAATTTATAAAGAAAAGAGGCTTATTTGGCTCACATTTCTGCAGGCTATACTAAAAGCATGGTGTTTGTATCTGTTTCTGGTGAGGGTTTCAAGGTGCTTCTACTCATTATGGAAGGTGAAGGGAAGCAGGCATCGCATGATGAGGGAGAAAGAGGGAGGAAGGGAGGTGCCAGGCACTTTCTAACAGATCTCATGGGAACTAA
>NW_012103054.1:2456208-2463969 GCF_000951045.1 Mandrillus leucophaeus
TTTTCACTTCTGAGTTTAATTATTTGAGTCTTTTTATTAGTTTAATAATGTGTCTATTTTATCTTTTCAAAAAATAACTTTCTGTTTTGGTGATCCTTTGTATTTTTTTCATCTCCATTTATTTCTGATCTCATGTTTATTTCTTATTTCCTCCTACTAATTTGGGGTTTGGTTTGTTCTTTCTTTTTTAGTTTCATAAAATATACTGTTAGGTTGTTCTACCTTTTTGTTGTAGGCGTTTATTATAAACATACATGTTAATACTGCTTAATCCTACAAAAGCAGTATTATGATACAAAACTTGTATCCCACAGGTTTTAGTATGATTTGTTTCTATTTTTACTTGATTCTATAAAATTTTTAATGTCCTTCTTAATTTCTTTTATGATCCATTGGTCATTAAAATTTTGAAAAGCCTAGAGGAAATGGATAAATTCCTGGACCCATAAAATAAAACATTTTATTTCCCCTACATATCTGAAGAAGAACTTTGATAAGTATAGTATTCTTGGTTACCATGTTTTTTCTTGTAGCTCTTTGAGTACATCATCCCATTCTCTTCTTGCCTTTATGGTTTCCTCTGAAAAATTTGCTCTCATTCTAATGGAGTTTCTCTTTTATGTGGCTTGCTAAATTTTTGTTTTAAAATTCTTTATTTGTTTTTGACTTTTGACAGTTTGACTATAATTTGCCTTGGAGAGGACATTTTGTGTTGATTCAATTTTGGATTCTTTGAGCTTCACAAATCTGCATGTCTATATCTTCCCCAAATTTGGGAAAATTTTCAGGTATTATTTTATTAAATAAATTGTCTATTTTCTTTTTCCATCTTTCTCTCCTGGAATTCCGTTAATGTAAATATTCATTTACTTAATGGTGTCCCAGGTATTTTACAAGCTTTCTTCATTTAAAAACATTTCTTCCTTCTCTTCTTTTTTTCCTCTTCCTCCTTTTTGTCATCCTCCTTCTTCCTCCTCCTCTTACTCTTCCACTTCTTCTTTTGTCTGACTGAGTCATTTTAAAAGATTTGTATTAAAATTCAGAATTTCTTTGATCTGCTTGATCTGGTCTGTTGTTGAAGCTCTCAACTGATTTTTTTCATAATTTATTGAATTCTTCAGCTCTGATATATTTGTTTGGTTCTTTTTATGATATTTATCTGTTGAATTTCCTATTCAGATCATTATTCTTTTTGATTTTGTTGATTCATCTGTATGTATTTCCTCTTACCTCATTGAGTTTCTTTAAAAATTAAAAATTATTTCAAAATTATTTTAAAATACATTTTAGACATTTAGTAGATTTCTTTTACCTTGCGGCCTGTTACTAAAGAACTGTTGTCTTTCTTTGGAAATGTCATGTATCCTAGCTTTTTCAGGTTTCTTGTGATCCTATATCATTTCCTACAAATCTGGTAAAAGCAGTTACCTCGTTCAATTTTATGAGCTATCTTTCCTAAGGGAAACTTTTTCCTCTAGATATGTTCCATAGTGTTGGGTAGGGTGGTTTGGGTTTGGTTATAGGTGCACGCAGTAATGCAGTATCCTGTGATACATTTGGCTATAGTCTATGCCAGCAATATCTGCAAGTCCCCCAGTTGCATTGATTGCTGTTTTTTTTTTTTTTTTTGAAGGCAGTGGCACAGCTTCGCTGAGGGCATAGGCTGCCAGCTGGGCTGGTTCTCAGGCTCTGGAGAAGTTTGTGCCAGACAAGTCGGCTCTGCCGGTCACAGAGACAGTGTCTTGATCTGCTTGGCATTGCCACAAAGGAAGACCTGAGGTAATTTATAAAGAAAAGAGGCTTATTTGGCTCACATTTCTGCAGGCTATACTAAAAGCATGGTGTTTGTATCTGTTTCTGGTGAGGGTTTCAAGGTGCTTCTACTCATTATGGAAGGTGAAGGGAAGCAGGCATCGCATGATGAGGGAGAAAGAGGGAGGAAGGGAGGTGCCAGGCACTTTCTAACAGATCTCATGGGAACTAACAAAGGGAAAACTCACTCATACTATGACAATGGCCCCAAGCTGGTCATGAAATATTTTCCCCTATAGTACAAACACATCCCACTAAGCCCCACTTCCAACATTGGGGATAAAATTTCAACATGAGATTTGGAGGGGACGATTACCCAAAATCTATCAAGCAACTTCTCTGGTAATGGTTAGCAGCAGGCAGGCTGGTTTCCAGTCTGTGAGGGGCATGCATGGTGTGCAGCAATCCTCCATTTGAAGTGTTGGTATTGCCAGTGATGGGGGGCACTGAACAGGCTGGTCATCAGGGTCTGGGCAGTGTATGAAGTGTGTTCATGGCCAATATCTTATTTTTCCTTTTTCACTGGAATAACTCGTTCTCTTTGTACCTGAGATACTCTGAGCAAATAAGAAAAGCTTCTAGTAACTCATATTATCTGTCTTTTAGTATCCTTTCATATCTGTACATGCTGTTATCTATGGCCAAGTAGCTCGACCTCTAATGCTGCCCTTGATTTTGATCAAAGTCAAATTCCTTTCGGTGAAAAGAGGAAAATGTTGTAATAAGAACAGTTATTATTATTTTGAATCTCAAAGTAGAAACATCATCCTAAAAAAAGATTAAATGCAATGCAGAATTGGGGGTTTTGGTTTGGGATAATGTATTGACAGTCACCTAGTCACACAAGCTTTCAATAATTTACTTCTTCTAAAATATGTTTCTGGAGTCTAGTGAGAACAGCCATTGTAGTCAGAGCTGAATTGGCTGGCCATTTATAACAGCATCTACCATCACCCAAAGAGCAAATAACATTCAGAACTTTCCTATCTACTAACAAAACATTGAAGTGGATCAACCAAAGAACATGAAAAATAATATCAGCCAATTTTTAAAATTGTGCCCTTGTGTTTTTTATTAATAAGACCCCTTTACATCCGTAAAAGGGATTCAGAAATATTATTATCATTTTCAGGAATTGTTATAGAAAAATTATCTACAAACTTCTGGGGTAAAATAGAAGTAAATTACCAAAACTTGTTTTAAATGAAAGTTTATGCAGCAGCTCAACATATAAAATAGGTAAATGCAAATCTATTCTATTTGAATCTAAGGTTAGAAGCTAATAATCATGCTACCCAACCCCCTACACTCTTACTTTCCACCCCCACCATGTCTCATCCAGGAATTCCACCAAGAACAGATCAAAAACTTTATTTAAGGACAGGCACAGTGGCTCACACCTGTAATCCTTTCTAGCACTTTAGGAGGCTAAGGTGGGCAGATCACTTGAGGTCAGGAGTTTGAAACCAGCCGAGCCAACCTGGTGAAACCCCATCTCTATTAAAAATACACACACACACACACACACACACACACACACACAAATTAGCCAGGCATGGTGGGGGACACGTATAATCCCAGCTACTTGGGTGGCTGATGTAGGAGAATCGTTCAAACCTGGGAGGGGGAGGTTGCAGTGTGCCAAGATTGTGCCGCTGCACTCCAGTCTTGGTGATAGAGTGAGACTCCATCTCAAAAAACAAACAAACAAACAAACAACCTTATTTAAAGCAACTTCATTTGTCATATAGCCATCCACATGTACCTCTTCATAGGTGAAATAGTTGTTAGACCTCCTAATAATGCTGAAACTGAAGCCCAGTGCTCTTGAGTTCTAGTTCAACGTATTTCTGCTAAACTGTGCAAATCTTTACATTTTACGTTGCTGAGTCAAGGAAGGCAAGTTGATTTTAAATACAAGTTAGTTAAAAGGGAAAAGACACTTGGTTAGGAGAATAATTGTTTTTGCTTTTTCATTTCTGTATTCTGTTCATCACTACTTCAAAGTCAAACATTGCAAAGTTAAAGGTTATTAATCGTTGAGTTCACAGAATGTCTCTTTGTCTGAAGATAATTTCCCATTGAGAAGAGTTTGTCTTTGTTGTCTTGCTTTTTCAATAGCATGTTCTGACAGGAAGTTGATCCTGAGAATATCGTTAAAATTGACTATAGCTGGGAAATGTGATTCTCAGCATTTTCCTAATGACAGCTAAGGACTGATGTTTGCAATGGGATTTTACTCAATAATTTCTATCCCATTGGCCTGAAAATGTTACTGATAAATGCCACATTTATTTCTCCAAACTTTGCAACTGTGTATCTATGAGCTTTAGAATTGCTTATAAATAATTCTTGATGCATTCCTTGGTTTCTTTAGTATCTCTTTGGTGATTCAGTGATTGCATTAGAATGCAGAGACTTACCTCCAAATTAATTCAAAAACCCAAGTAAAATGCTGTTCCTTCAAAGGTCAAATATGCTGATGGAAGGAAGTTAGTATAAGACTTTCAATAATGTTTTGTAAGGCATAAGAACAAATCAGACTTTGCCATGTCAAATTTAATATCAAAAATATAAATAATAGTTTAATTTTTTTACAAAAAGCAAAATGCTACAGAAAAAAATAAATTAAAAATGAGAAATATTAACATTAACATTAAAAGTATCAATAAACTTGTTAAAAAATCTAATATTCCTTTCTGTCATAACTTAAATATTTTACAGGCTGTTAACACGCTTTGTCCTGTATGGCAAACTTGCATAGAGAAGTACACACTTTACATACATGTTTTGATAAATTTGACTCTGTCTTGGTCTCATTTCTATGACTTTAGACAAAAGCAATCTTGGGATAATTCTGAGGTAAAAAAAAAAAAAATCTCTGAAGCTATTTGGGATTAATTGCTTTGGAAATTTTAAATATAGATCCTTTGATCATCAACCTAAATAAATGGAAAATAAAGCATATTAAGTCGCTTTATCATTCCCTAAGGCTTGCGTCTAAAGCTTTCTTACTTGAAAGAGTAGAAATGTGAGAACAGAGAGATTAAGAATAATTCTGTAAATTAGACCCACATTTCTTAATGATAGGCTAGAGATGCTGCTAAGTGGAAAACCAAATAACAAAAACAATATCTCGTTCTCAAAATACCACCTGTTTTCTAAACTTTAGATGCCCTGAATGTAGACAATTAAAAATGTGAAGCAGTTACTATATCAACATGGAATGCTGGCCTGTGGGTTTGTGTGACTTATTCAAGGTTACACTTACCTCCTTCTTTTTCTGGTCTGTGCTACAAGTAGATTCCTAATTCCAACATCAGGTAAGTGGAAAATTTGCAAAATGAAAGCACACATTTTCATTTTCACATAAAACATAAAGCAACAGTGTCAGAGAGACTACTCCCACCTTTGGGCATTTTGTAAATGCTATTTTTATTTCACAGGACAGTAGATACAGGATGATGTATCTTAGGTGAGTGAAGCTCAATGTGCAGTCGACTGGCCCCCATCCTGCCACATGTGAAGTAGTTATCATCCTATTGTATGCTCTGTGAGTGTTGAGTGTCCTGGCAGAAAGATATGGAGGAAAAACTGCTTTATGATTGATTATCTAAGACTGGCATCTAACTTTGTTTTGCGCATAAAAGAAAAATATCTAAGAATTTTAGAGTGTTAAGAGCAAAGATTTCAGAACTAGATTATTAGGATTTAAAATCTGAATTTGTCACTAGCTGTGTAACCATGGACAAGTTTCCTATCTTCTCTCTTCATTGGTTTTCCTATTTGTAAGACTGTGATGATAAATGACACCATCAGGTTGATATAAAGAGAAAACGTAAATAACCTAAAATAGTGCTTTTCAGACAATAAGCATTCTATAAGTCTTGGCTATTTTTTAATATTTTGTAACAGGGAAATAATAGGTAAATTGGGGAAAATTGTACTTTTTTCAAACTTTATTAATCTTTATATATACTATATAAAAATACACACCTGTGATGATACAAAGTGGCTTTTAGTGTTTGAATCACCAACAATAAACAAAGGCATCTTTTTGTTATTTGGCAGTCTCTGCTGAATGAAGAGAATGCCTTGTCTGCCACCCCAGAGATTTATGAATGTTGAGTGTTAATGACATATGAGTGCCAGGATCTAATGTTTATTGCACACATAATAAAATGGAAATGAGTCCAACGAGGTGGACTCAGTCTGAAGGGAAACAATAGCAAAAAGAGATAAGTGGCTTGGAGTTTTTATTGCAGTTAGAGAATGGAGCCAGATGGAGGTTCTCTGCTATTATTTGAATTTTGACCTATGATATGGGGCAGAGGGATTGTTCCAAGGGTGGAGGGTGTGAGTAGGGGTGAGGGATCTTATTAGATTACCCAAATATGGGGAAAGGGGAGGGGTAACAATTTGAAAGCTGTCAAATTTCCCACATCAGATATGGAATCTTCATTTTATTATAGTATCTTTCAGTATTTTCATCACTTACAGTAATTCTGTTTCAAATTACAAGTATCTCACCACTTCAATATAACTTTTAATGTAATTATGTCTTAAGTTTACACTGATCACGATTATATATTTTTGGGCATATATGCCCTTTATATTATATTTATGCCATTATGTTGGTTTATGTTACTTATGTGGGTAAGCTCTTGAATATGTGAACTTCATTTTAAGACAGGAAATAATGTTATAAAACGATTGTTAGTAAAAAATGTTGCTAAGTCTTCTTTAGGTTTGAGAATTTCTTAAGTAAAATTTGGATTTTTCTGAGACTTAGAAAAATGAGTAGGGAGTTATAGGAAAAGCTAAAGGGAAATTAAGGAATAATATTTTTAATAAAATGATTCACAAAATGATATTTATTATCTCCATTTTTTAATACATGTCTGTACTTACCTATATTCAGATGGATTTGCGGCAAGACACTACATTCTGAATCATTCAAGGAAAGACCTTGACTGAACAATATATCTGCAAACTAAAAAAAAAAAAAAAAAAAGGAAAAAAGAAAAATAAGTATATACCAGATGGCTTCCATAAACCCAGCTGGTGATCCATGAGTCTGGAGGCCTTCGGCTGGATTAACTGCTTTAAATTTTTTAATTAATCGCTTTAAGGAATTGATTTACAACCACTGAGAACTGCTGTGTAGCAACCAAGAAGTCATATCACAAATAACCACAGAAAATACACATTCAGAATCAACAAACTGCAAAATGCAAGGGAAGGAAAAGCACTGATAAAGAAATTCTGTTTACTCAGGAAGGTAGAGGGATAGAACTAATTGGTCTCCATTGGGAGCCAAAAAATCTGTATAATGGCATTCTAAATAGAAAGGTTCTGATGTTTTACATTCATCAGAAATCTGATGGTAAACACCATTTTAGTTGGGTAGTGGGTAAAGATAATGACATTTTTACAGCTTGTAGTTTTCCACTTATTGGAAATTGGTTTTAATGAAGGGAATTGGACACAATGCACTGCGCAGTCAGTTTTTTAAAACGTCACTGTAAAGAGCTAGCATATTTTCAAGATGAATGCTAAGACAGGATTTTTTTTTTTTATTGTGCATATTTCTGTTCAACTGAGTGAATTTCAGAGGATCGTTCATCTACTGGTGCAGCAAAGAGAAGAGATTCTGTAGGCTGGTGTTTAGTTACTTGTAATTTAAAAAAAATGTCTGTTAAAAGATCTCTGTGTTTTATGACATCTCTTTATCTTAAATAAATATAATACTTGTTTATTGAAAACATTCTATCCTTACTGCTAGTTTCAAGTCTTTCTAAGTACTCGGGTGATTCAACAAGGAGGCAAAGGATCCATCTAGCTACATAAATACAGTTGTAAAGGAAATGAATGCAGAAGTGCAACTCGAAAGATTTTTAACCTCTGTCCCTGTCTCTGTTTTCTCTCTTTCTTTCTTTCGTTTTCTCT
>NW_012103054.1:2464384-2504731 GCF_000951045.1 Mandrillus leucophaeus
ATGTTTAGGTTTAAAATAGCACCTTATATCAGTCCTTGATGAAACTTCCCTAAAATTTGAGTTAAATTACTCTGGAGGAGGGATACACAGCAGAAGAAAGAATAAAACAGAAAGAAAATAATTCACAAATAGCAACAATTCTAGATTAAATATTTTAACTTTAGTAATAATTTACTTCAAATTTCTAAAAAAATTAATGTAAACGTACTGTGAAATAGAAAAGTAGGTTCATGATTTGATTGTTATAATTACTATTATGGGTTGATCACCTGAGGTCAGGAGTTCAAGACCAGTCTGGCCAACGTGGTGAAAACCCATCTCTACTAAAAATACAAGAAATTAGCTGGGCTTAGTGGCAGGCACCTGTAATCCCAGACTTGGGAGGCTGAGGCAAGAGATTCACTTGAACCTGGGAGGTGGAGGTTGCAGTGAACCGAGATCACGCCATTGCACTCCAGCCTGGGCAACAAGAGCGAAATTCCATCTCAAAAAAAAATAATTAATTAATTTTAAAAAAGCAGAAGATGATGATGGAGAGAGGGCAGGTAGAAAGATATTTGATCTGCCTTACGCTACGTATTTCTTATCTTAGAGATAAATACTCTGCCACAGCAAACTGGGTGGCCATCTTTATATGGCATAGCAAGTCATCTTAGGGGCAGATTTCATCTGTAAATCATTTAGTCTAGAGAAAGTAAAAAGTAGCTGTAATAACCAGAACCTTGCCTGTCATCATTAGCCAGACCTTGGCATTTCATGGACCCAACCTGCCTACCACACTTAGGTCATAATATTTTAAAATTGAATATCAGTTATTTCACTGAACACCAACAGCAGACAAGGCCACTCTGACTGTGACGGATCAAGACTGCAATTGGACAACTCCATATTCATACTAAAGACCAAATATATTGCAAACAACTAAAGTGACCAAATATCCTCTTTCTCTGGCTAATACGATTGCTGCTTCTTTACTAATTAGAGATTAAGCTTTGCTTCATTCTTTCTTTCCAGATTTAATATTTCTATTTACAGAATTACTCCTATTACATTTTATACAAGCTATACATCCCACCTCCTTTAACCCTCTCCCAGTGCAGCACAGTGGCTCACTCCTATAATTTTAACTCTTTAGGAGGTTGACGCAGGAGAATTACCTGATGCTAGGACTTCGTGAACATTCTCCCAATCACCTACCCTAAGCTCAATTTTGATAATAATTTTTGCTTATGCTTCCTATGAAGATAGACAAAGACCAACCAAAAAAAAAAAAAAAAAAAAAAAAAAAATGGGCACGGTGGCTCACGCCTATAATCCCAGCACTTTGGGAGGCTGAGATCCGGCCACTGCGCTCCAGCCTGGGCCGCGACAGGGCGAGACTCCGTCTCAAAAAAAAAAAAAAAAAAAAAAGAACAAGCACTAGCTATTTATTCAGAGCATACTATAGCAAGGGAGTCAGTCACTATCTCTTGCCTTTTGATAAATATTCAAAGGCAGACAGAAGAGTGGGAAAGCTTTATCGTGGAAAAAAGGCAAGGCTCCAAGTGAGCCCTGATTGAAGGCAGCTGCTACAGGGAGTCTGTCGGAGGATAACTAAAAGGAAGGCATGTAATTGGTAAGGGATGCATATTTAGCATTCTCTAGGTGGTCCTAAGTTGGGAGTGGGGACAAATTTGGGGAGCTTACTTCTAAGGCTATTAACAAATCTCGGATATTTGGGGGCTGATTGTTACAGAGGTTATTGCTTAGTTCCCTGAGTTTTTGCTGGGGTTCGTGTTCTGACTTCTTATTAGTCTGACATATATATCTATTAATATATCTATTCTATATCTATATATCTGTATCTATCTATATATATATATCTATAACTAGTAGTCTGGCTTCCAGGGGTGCTTATTGTACCGAATGTTTTTGTTTCCTGACCTAGTTGCTATAGATTGTGAATCAGAGTTCCAATTTGTAGTATGGACTGGTCATCATCCATTTATATACTCAATCCCTCATTTATTTATAATATTATTTTAATGAGCTACCCCCATTCTCTATAGTGTATAAACTATTTAGACACACAGGTATGAACAAAACGCTAGCAGTGTTGTTTAGTGAAAAACATCAAAGCAAAGTATCTAGTATGCTGTCTGTGAAGCTTTCAAATGCCCTGAGTATCGACATTTTAAAAAGATTGAGACTACTACCTGGACATGGAAATGCTACTCACTTTCATAGCTTTGGGTTTTTGTTACTTTCTTAAGTTCTGAACTTAAGAACCTATCTGTTCTACAAATAGGTCTTTGATGTCTGTATAATAGAAATGGGCAATTTGCAAGATTTTTATTTCACACTTTCATTTTCACATAAAATGCAAGGCACCAATCTCAAAGATTCTTAGTAATATTTTTGGGTAGTTCCACATGCATATTCTACTGACTGTAATAAGTCAATCAATCCATATTTGTTTGACTACAGGTGTATTTCAGGTTATTTTTGGCTGGAGATCTTTGACAGAGTGGAAGTTCACTGTGATTCCATGAAGATCCTTGTGACTTTGGACTAAGACTCTCAAGTCAGTAAGAGTGAGCACATCTGATTCTCTTGAGTCTCTACCTGATCAAGTTGCCAACCTGCCCATGGTTGGGCCATACTTTCGTGATGAGTTCTGTTCTAACATTCAATTGAGGCCTTTTAGTTTTAGGTTGATTTTGTTAGATTTCCTACGTGACAATTGACCTTTGTCAAAGTTCTGGAGATAAGAAGTTGCATATTTTTACAGACTGCTGTGGTTCTTATAGGTTCTCTCAGGAAAGAACTATACCTTTCGCAAGGTAAACACTTGTTCACTTTTTAATTCCTCACTAGCAAATTAACTTATGTGCATATTTCTCTAACTGTCAAAATTTCCACACTGTGTTAGTCCATTCTCACACTGCTATAAAGAACTGCCGGAGACTGGGTAATCTGTAAAGGAAAGAACTTCAAATGACTCACAGTTCTGCATGGCTGGAGGGCCTCAGGAAACTTACCATCATGACAGAAGGCAAAGGGGAAGCAAGCTTGGATCTTCTCACCTGGTAGCAGGGGAGAGAATATGAGGAAAGAAGGAGGAAGAGCCCCTTATAAAACCATCAGATCTTGTGAGAACTCACTCACTATCATGAAAACACCATGAACCAATCACCTCCCACCAGTTCTCTCCCTAGACATGTGGGGATTATAGGAATTATAATTCAAGATGAGATTTAGGTGGGGACACAGCCAAATCATATCATTCTGCCCCAGCCCCTCCCAAATCTCATGTCCTCACAGTTAAAAACACAATTATACCTTTCCAATAGTCCCCCAAAGTTTTAACTAATTCCAGCATTAACTCAAAAGTCCAAGTCGAAAGTCTCATCTGAAGGGGCAAGCAAGTCCCTTCTGCCTATGCTCCTGTAAAATCAAAAGAAAGTTAATTCCTTTCAAGATACAATGGAGATACGGGTATTGGACAAATGCTCCCATTCCAAGTGGGAGAATTTGGCCAAAATAAAGGGGTTAACAGACCCCGTGCAAGACCAAAATCCAGTGGGGCAGTCATTAAATGTTAAAGCTCCTAAATAATCTCCTTTGACTCCATGTCTGACATCCAGATCACACTTATGTAAGATGTGTTTCTCACAGTCCTGTGCAGCTCCACCCTGTGGCTTTATAGGATACAGCCCCCACCCAGCTGTCTTCACATGCTAGAATTGAGTGTCTGTGGCTTTTCCAGGAGCATGGTGAAAGCTATTGGTAGATCTAGCATTCTGGAGTCTGGAGGATGGTGGCTTTCTTTTCACAGCTCTACTGGAAAGTGCCCCAGTGGGGACTCTGTGTTGGAGCTCCAACCCCACATTTCCCAAATCCACTGCCCTAGCAGAGGTTCTCCATGAGTGCTCCACCCCTGTGACAAATGCCTGGGCATCCAGGCATTTTCCATACATCCTCTGAAATCTAGGCAGAGATTCCCAAACCTCAGTTCTTGACTTCTGTGTCCCTGCAAGCCAACACCACCTGGGAGCCACCAAGGCTTGGGGCTTGCACCGTCTCAAGCAATGGCCTGAGTGGTATGTTGGCCCCTTTTAATCACAGCTGAGACTCAGGGCACCAAGTCTCAAGACTGCACAAAGCAACAAGGCCCTGGGCTCAGCCCATGCAACCTTGTTTTCCTCTTGGGCCTGTGATGGGAGGGGCTGCTGTGAAGACGTCTGAAATGTCCTGGAGACATTTTCTCCATTGTCTTGATGATGAACATTTGACTCCTCATTACTTATGTGAATTTCTGCAGCAGGCTTGAATATCTCGCCAGAAAATGTGTTTTACTTTTCTATCCCATCATCAGGCTGGAAGTAAATTTTCCAAACTTTTATGCTCTGCTTCCCTTTTAAACACAAGTTCTAATTTCAGATAATCTCTCTCAGGTTTAAAGTTCCACAGTTCTCAAGAGCAGGGGCAAAATGCCACCAGTCTCTTTGGTAAAGCATAGCAAGAGTGACCTTTATTCTCGTTCCCAATTAGTTCTTCATGTCAATCTGAGACCACCTCATCCTGGATTTCATTGCCCATATCACTATCAGCACTTTGGTCAAAACCATTCAACAAGTCTCTAGAAAGTTCCAAACTTTCCCACATCTTCCTGTCTTCTGAGTGCTCCAAACTATTTCAACCTCTGACCAGTACCCAGTTCCAAAGTCACTTCCATATTTTCTAGTATCTTCATAGTAGTGCCCTACTCCCAATATCAATTTACTCTATTAGTCCATTCTCACACTGCTATAAAGAATGGTCCAAGACTGGGTAATTTATAAAATAAAGAGGTTTAATTGACTCACAGTTCTGCATGACTGGGAGGCCTCAGAAAACTTACTATCAAAAGGAGAAGGGGAAGAAAGCTTGGACCTCCTCACCTAGCAGCAAGGGACAGAGTATGAGGAGCAAAGAAGGAAGAACCTCTTATAAAACCATCCGATCTGAGCCGGGCACAGTGGCTCACGCCTGTAATCCCAGCACTTTGGGTGGCCAAGGCAGGTGGATCAACTGAGGTTAGGAGTTTGAGACAAGCCTGGACAACGTAGCAAAACTCCGTCTCTACTAAAAATACAAAAATTAGCCAGGCATGGTGGTGCATGCCTGTAGTCCCAGCTACTGGGGAAGCTGGAGTGAGAGAATCTCTTGAACCCAGGAGGCAGAGGTTGCAGTGAGCCAAGATAGTGCAACCTCACTCCAGCCTGGGCAACAGATCAAGACTCCCTCTCAAAACACAACAAAACAAAACAAAACACACATCATATCTTGTGAGTATTCACTACTGTCATGAGAACAGCATGGAGGAAATGACCTCCATAATCTAATCATGTCCCTCCCTCAATAAGTGGGGATTACAATTTGAGATGAGATTTGTTTGGGGACAGAGCCAAGCTATGTTAAACACTGACAGTTTGGATCTGTAGTGGCATTTTGAGAACATTTTGATATAAAAAACAATTTTGAGAGATGTCCTTTAACTAAAAGAGAAGGCATCCTCCAGAGAAGAATGTCTCTTCTGTTGAAATGAAAGAGTTCATTGGTTTAACATAGGAGACACTCCTGCTCCTTGATTCCATACTTCAGGAATTAAGTTATGGTTTGATGAAATTGTCAAAAAAACTGAATTACTAGTTAAAACAACTATAATGCCTCTCATCCATTAATGTATATATCCACATTATTTTCTTTAATCTAAAGTTTCTGCCTTCAACTTGCAGAGGAAAAATAATTTGCCTTTTATAGTAACATTCATATTTGTTTGAAGCTTACCATCTCTCACTTATGTTTCTTTTTTTGCATCTCTATTTTGTATTCTCCTTCTATTAGTAAACCTTAAGGATGAATTAACTAGAAAAAAATGACTTCCGTCATTACTTGAGCATTCTAGGTATCAAAATTATCAAGATAATTGAGATTATCTAGATTATCGAGATAATCATTCATAATGTCAAAATAAAAGAAAGAAATATATTCGAAGGCTTAAGTTTCTTTTGTGAGTAGTGAAAACAGTGTTGACATAATAGCCTTTGTTTCTATAGTTACAAGGTAAAGAGGAAAAGCCTTGGTAACAAGATTGTTTTTTGAAAAAGGAGCATGATGTTCTTTTTAATTTATGACATAAATTAGGCTCTTTAAACTGTAGTTTACCATATAAAAATAATATCATCATAATATTTTGATTTGCACAAGAACAGGGCTTAATTCTGACAATGCTACAAATAATAGAAGTATAATATGTTTGCTAAAGCTGTCATTTCCACATTTTTAAGGAACTTTAAGAACTTAGACAAAAGATTTACTTAATTATGAAATAATTGTTACATACGTGGATTGTTTCTAAGTAAGAAGCTCATACAAAACACTGGTCACTAAACACAATTTTAATATATTTTTATTTCTTATAATATATTTAATATGCAAAACAATTTATTTAATATGCAAAGTATTTTGCATATTAAATACTTTGCATATTAAATAATGCATCTATACATGTAAAATTTATTTTGTTACCTCAAACTTTAAAGCATAATTTGAAATAAATATTTATAGTAAAAAAAGCGAAATTGTACTCCAGTTTTCTCTCATATCTCGAGAGAAAATAAGGTTGTTTCTTGGCTTCAAGGTAGTAATTAATATAAATGATTGAATATAATAAGAAAAATAATTAAGAGTAATATAGGCCGAGTGTGGTGGCTCATGACTGTAGTTCCAGCACTTTGGGAAGCTGAGACTGACAGATCACTTGAGGCCAGGAACTGCAGATCAGCCTGGCCAACATGGCAAAAACCCATCTCTAGTAAAAATACAAAAATTGGCCGGGTGTGGTGGCAGGCATCTGTAATCTCTGCTACTTAGGAGGCTGAGGCAGGAGGTTCACTTGAACCTGGGAGGTGGAGGTTGCTGTGAGCCAAGATCATGCCACTGCACTCCAGCCTGGGCAACAGAGACCCCATCTCAAAAAAAAAAAAAAAAAAAAAAGATAAATGCAAACATATATACACACAGTCAACCAGTACAAAGAAGTTATCGCAAGTTTTCAAGATAGTAAATTTGATCACTTTTCTGGAAACAGAGTGATAATAGATGAACAACAAGCAAAATTTCTAGCAATTAACCTATGAATTTTACAAGTTCATCCCTCCTCCATCAGCAGAGGCAAGAGCTACAATGTCTAAAATTAAATCAGCTAGTAAATGACATTAAATCCATATCCTCTTAAATTGGGAGACTGATTGATCTTATTGATTCCGATACAATAAACAAGAAATAGCTGTTTGCTCTATCAGAAAAAAAAAAGACAGAAAATGGCTCCTAATTCTGAAGATTCAGATGCAAGACATGGAGAAAAATTTTGCATCATGGGAACCATAAGTACATTTTAGGGAATTCTGTGACACCCTCAATAGTATGTGAGAAGACATAGATTCTATATGTGTAAGTAAAGTGTAAATAAATAACTAAAATGATTATATGATAAAGTGAAATATGACTAAAGAAGAACTAGAAGAACATTGAAAATAATTAAAACTAATATCAACTTGAAACCAAAATTTGTTTCTGTTTTATTTTGCTTGTTTTTGTAAACAGTCCCCAAGCTGGTAAGTTTGTGTTGAGCCTAATACTCACTTGTACTTATAGAAGAGGACTATATTGATAATTGCCTTCCTGGAAGGAATTTGGCAATATTACCAAGCAAAGAAAATGTATATACATCCCCACCAGGTGAAGTAATCGGAGAAGTAAGCACAATAAAAATAGACATGTTATTTCCCAGTACCCTAGAGATACATAATAGTTTTCTGAATGTTTATATTTATTAAATGGTAAGCTAAAACTTTATAGTATAAAAACTATGGTGCAAAGTATCACATAGTTAACCACAAATTGTTAACATATTTTAGATCTGAATTTTCAAAAAGTATGAATATATTTAAGGTGCAGTCTTTAAATATACTGATGGCATGAGAAAATGCCTACGCTGCTATTCTGTGTATATATTTCAAAATATAATACTCTCTCTATATAATATAGCAATTTTGCAGTAAAAAATCATATAATTGCATGCATGAGTAACCATGTCAGTGTTAATTTTCTAAAGATGGAAAATACATCTATGGATGCTGCTATTATAGTGTTTTCATTTTGGAGATTTACTATTCAGTAATTTGTAAACACATTCATGTATTTACTCTTCAGTATATTCTTCAATAGGACAATGTTTATTAAATATACCATATTTTTAGTGCTAGTAACCATTTTCTTATTTTTTTTCTTATTTCCAAATAATTAGAATGTATGGATTGTCTTTTTGCTTTAGATCAGACAAGTAAAATAGAAACCAGAGGACACTATCTGGTCTAAGTACCATTAGAATTTGCCAAATGGCTGTTAGACTGAAGGGACTTGTTAAAAAAAAAAAAACAAGTATGTGGAAAAACGAATATATTATATTATCAACAAAATGCCAGATTATGAGTCAGCAGATGTAGGTTGCAGGTCCACTTGTTTTGCATTTTGGCTTGAGGCAAATACTGTTTCTCTTATCAATCTCTTCCTCTAGAAAATCTGATAGTCATATTACATGCTATCTAACGTCCTTTTAAACTTTAAGATTCTTTTAAAAGTTTATAAAGCTCAATGCTAAAATTTTAAGAACATGAAAATTCAATACTGGCTTCTTTAGCAGAAGTGTGTATGTGGCCTGCATGCTTTTGTCATGATTTTATTTTCTTTCCCAATGTAGAAACAAAGCATACTGTTAACTTTTTGTTACGTTTTTATATTTATATTTTTATACGTTCAATATTTTAACCATATAATTTGCAATTATGGCTGAGACATAAACAGTCAGTTATAACGTGATGTGATTTTACTTATTTTTTATTTTACTTTAAGTTCTAGGGTACATGTGCACAACGTGCAGGTTTGTTACATATGTATACATGTGCCGTGTTGGTGGGCTGCACCCATTAACTCGTCATTTACATTAGGTATATCTCCTAATGCTATCCCTCCCCGCTCTCCCCACCCCACGACAGGCCCCGGTGTCCCCTTCCTGTGTCCAAGTGTTCTCATTATTCAAGTCCCACCTATAAGTGAGAACATGTGGTGTTTGGTTTTTTGTCCTGGATGAGTTCATGTCCTTTGTAGGGACATGGATGAAGCTGGAAACTTGATGTGATTTTAAAATGTTAAAAGCAGTACGGGCTATTTTCTACATCAAATACATTTTCCAGGAAAATAAGACTCAAGGATGTGTTCCTATGAGATTTAAGATCTCCTTTATTCACAATTTTGAAATTCTAAGTAACAAACGCTTCTTAATAAATGAGTATTTAAATAACACGAACTTCTATCTTATGATCCTTGCTGAATGTATACAAAATTATGTTATTCTGTCATTGTAAATAACAGTTATATTATCCAAGGAAGATAATATATTCATTTAAGCTGATTCAAACTTTTCTAATAGACAGTCTTGGTGATCTGTTGAACGACTGTTGCATTACATCCTGTCCTTTACTACTGATATCGCTGTTTCAAAATTATGTCTAATGAAAATATTCTGAATGTTTATTCAGTGAAAGAGGATATTTGCTCAAATAACATTAAAACACTTTTTCACTAAAGTAATATAATGCAACTGAGTATTGGCAGTGTACTAATGAATCTTTCCTACTGGTCTAAACAAAATGGAAGGAAAAATGCGACAAGTACAGTTAAATGAACAAAGGAGATTGTTTACCTAGAATACCTGCTTTTAAGGATTGGAATACATATTAAAATATAATTTTGCTAGTGTATTAGTTGGTCTGACCTGTACTAGGCCTCAAGAAATAATATCCCAAAATGAAGGCCTTAGGAGCAGGAATTTTTCTCTGATCTTCTCCTGCCTTCAGTTTATCAGTCACACTCTCCCCAGAGGCTAGCCATAGAGACTAAAATTCCCCTTTCCAAAGTGGATCATAAAACCTGGAACTCTTTTTCCACAAAACAAGCCATAAAACCTAAAAATAATCCTCTAACTTTCCACCATTTTGTGTAAATCTGGACATAAATAAATTATCTATCCTGCCTTGTTTGACTGTAGGTCATGAGACCCCCATTCCAGAGAGGGTCTTGCCCCACACCCAGAAAGAAGATATGCTGGATGAGAGGCCGTGACAGGCCTTGCTGGGTTTCTCCAGTCACTCTATTAGCATTAGATCATGCCCTTTTGCCCTATGTATTTCTTAGTTGTCTTCTTTTTTTTTTTTTTTTTTTTTGAGACAGAGTTTCTCTGTTGTCGCCCAGGCTGGAGTGCAATGATGGGATCTCGGCTCACTGCAACCTCCGCCTCCTGGGTTCAAGCAATTCACCTGCCTCAGCCTCCTAAGTAGCTGCGATTACAGGCATGCACCACCACGCCCGGCTAATTTTTGTATTTTTAGTAGAGACAGGGTTTCACCATGTTGGTCAGGCTTCTCTTAAACCCCTGACCTCAGGTGATCCACCCAAGTCGGCTTCCCAAAGTGCTGGGATTACAGGCGTGAGCCATCGCGCCCGGCCTGCCCTATGTATGTCTACGTGGCTCTCCATACTTTACTGAAACTACATTTAACCATGGACAATTTCCCCTGTGTCTTTGGGTCTTCATTCTGAAGGCTCCTGTGTATACATTTGAAATAAGTTTGTATGCATTTTCTCTGATTACTCTGCTTTTCGTTATTTGTTTTTTGAACAATTCTTCAGAAGGGCAACCGGAAAGCTTGTCTTTGGCCCCTACAGCTGCCATAACAAAATACCACAGACTCGGCAGCTTAAACAACAGAAATTTATTTTCTCAGAATTCTCGAGGTTCTAAATCCAAGATCAAGCTGTCAGCAGGGTTGGTTTCTTCAGACCTCTCTCCTTGGCTTGCAGATGGCCACTTTCTCGCTGTGTCCCCACATGTTCTTTTCCATGTGTGTGCATATCCCAGATGTCATCTAATGTGTTCTAATCTCTTCTTATAAGGATGCCAGTCAGATAGGATTGGGACCCATCTTAATGGCCTCATTTAAGTTAATCACCTGTTTAAAGGCTCTGCCTGCAAATACAGTCACATTCTGGGGTACTGGAGGTTAGGGCTTCAGCATATGAATTCTGGGAGAAAACAATTCAGCTCATAACATTTTACAAAATATTATTATCCGGTTTTTGTTTTCCAGATCACATTGGTAAACTGATGGTCTGAAGATGTTGATTTTGTTAAGTGAATTCATGTCGTTTTGTTTTAAGATATTTTAATTAGTTGTTTTGATGATATCTAAATATGTACAGATTTTATTTAAATACTGATACAGAATTTTCTGTATTAATAGAAAAATAGAGCTAAAGCAGGCTCATATTTTCTACAAGGAGCACTCACTTATCACCACACTGTAGAAGGTTCATGAGCTCTCCTTTGACCACATTTCCAGCTGGGTGAGTTAGTGGTGCCAGATTAGCCTTGTCAGATTCTTTTTTTTGACACTTCATCTAAAGTAAGGACTGATTAAACCATCTAAGCTCCAGATACAGCAGGCCAATCATAACCATCACCTTACTTTGATTATTGACTCCATGTTATTTTTTAATGGTTAAGGTTACACACAGACACAAACACATAAGCTTTAACAGAAAACATGTTTCTGTATTATGTATGGATATGATAAAATACTGAGAAGCAATCCTCCACAGCAAAAAAAGACATATGAAAACAGATATTTTGAACTGAATCATACTAAAAATCAGAAACTATTTGCATTTCTTTTTTATTTTATTATTTTATTTTATTTTATTTTATTTTAGGTTCGGGGATGTCTGTGCAGGTTTGTTATATATGTAATTTCATGTCGTGGGAGTTTGGTGTACAAATTCTTTCACCACCCAGGAAATAAGCACAGTACCTGATAGTTTTTCAATATACAACCTTCTTCCTCCTGCCACCCCCAAGTAGGCCTCAGTGTCTGCTGTTCACTGCTTTGTATTTATAGGTACTCAATGTTTAGCTCCCACGTGTAAGTGATAACATGTGGTAGTTTTCTGTTCTTGTATTAGTTTGCTTAAAATAATGGCCCCAGTTCCGTCCATGTTGCTGCAAAGGCCATGATCTCATTGTTTTTTATGGCTGCATATTCTTCCATGATGTATATGTACCATATTTCTTTATCCAGGCTACCATTGATGGGCATTTAGGTTGATTCCACATCTTTGTTATTGTGAACAGTGCTGTGATGCACATACACATGTGTATATCTTTATGGTAGAATGGTTTACATTCCTTTGGGTATATACCCAATAATATTATAGGATTTCCGGATTGGATGAGTCAGCCATTGTGGAAAGAAGTGTGGCAGTTGCTTGAAGAACTCAAAGCTAATTCTGCCTTGAGATAGCGTTGAGTTCTCTCAGAAATTGTCACACTTCTTTCCACAATGGCTAAACTAATTTACCCTTTCACCAGAAGTGTGTAAGTGCTCCCTTTTCTTTGCAACCTTGCCAGTATCTGTTATTTTTTGACATTTTAATAATCACTATTCTGACTTGTGTGAGATGGTATCTCTTTGTGTTTTTGATTTGCATTCCTCTAATGATTAGTGATTTTGAGCCTTTGTTCATATGCTTGTAGAGGGAGTATATCTTCTTTAGAAAAGAGTCTGCTCATGTCCTTTGGCCATTTTTTATTGGAGTTGTTGGTTTTTTTGCTTGTTGATTGGTTGAAGTTCCTTATAGATTCTGGATACTAGACTTTTGTCAGAGGCATAGTTTTCAAATATTTTCTCCCATTCTGTGTGTTGTTTTTTACTCTGTTGATAATTTCTTTTGCTGTGCAGAAGCTTTTTAGTTTAATTAGTTCCCACTCATTTGTTGCAATTGCTTTTGGAATGTTTATTATAAAATGTTTGCCAGGTCCTATGTCCAGAATGGCTTTTCCTAAGTAATATTAGAGGGTTTTTATGCTTTTGGGTTTTACATTTAAGTCTTTATCTTGAGTCGACATTTGTATATGGTGGGAGGAAGGGGTCTAGTTTCCATCTTCTGCATATGGCTAGACAATTAGGCCAGCATCATTTATTGAAGAGGAAGTCCTTTCTCCATTGCTTGTTATTGTTGATTTTGTTGTAGATTAGATGGTTGTAGGCATGTGGCAATATTTATTTCTCTCTAGTCTGTTCTATTGTTCCATGTGTCTGTTTTTATACCAATACTATGCTTTTTGGCTTACTGTAGCCTTGTAGTATAGTTTGAAGTCCAATAACATGATGCCTCCCTAGCTTTGTTCTTTTTGTTTAGGATTTCCTTGGCTATTTGAGCTCCTTTTTAGGTTCCATATGAATTTAAAAAGTTATATATATATATATAAAATATATATAGATAAAGTTATATATATGAAGTTATATATATAAAGTTTTATATATATATAAAACTTTTAAAATTCATGTATATATAAAATTCTGGGAAGAATGTCATTGATAGTTTGATAGAAATAGCATTTAATTTATAAATTGCTTTGGGCAATATGGCCATTTTAACCATATTGATTCTTCCTATTCATAAATATAGAATATTTTGATTGATAGTTATATCACTTAATGATAGCAATTTACTTATTTTAAGTTATCTCAACTGTACTTATTATTGTAAATTATTTCATATTCAGTTAATTTTAATGTGCCTCTGGAATTCTTTTTTAGATAAATTCAAAAGTATTAAGATTTTTGTCATACTATAACTCATTTTGAATGCTGACTCTTGTCTCATTTTTACGTCTACTATCATTATCCACTTATTTGTTTCCAGACTTTGATGGAAATAGATTTTTCTATTTCACCTGCCTTATTCAGTTTGCTTAATTTCAATTTAGGTTTGCATTTTTTTAACTTTTTTTTCTTATTTTTCTAAATTAAGTTGAAAAAATATTTCTTTATTCTAAATTATACAATGTCACACAACACATAGTTTATCAATTTTTTTATATATGCATCCAAATTGATATATTTTTTATTAATTTGTAGTGTAAGTTTTCATACTTGAGACTAAAACTAATGAACAAGGGGGACAATGAGATTAATATTGCTGGGAGCAATATTGTTCTTTATAGAAAAATGTTAATGATAAACAAACACATCATTTATTTATGAGAACTCATGTAAAAACTTTTAAGTGCGCAATTCTTCTTATTTGAATTCTGGGAGATAGAATAAGATGATGCAATTTTCAACATATAAACAAAAGTGTATTTTTCTTATTGAAATATTCTTGAAATTTAAAGTATTTCTACCTACTATATTTTTATAAATAATGGAGCATCAAAGTTTCATGGTCACTAGGCTGAAAGCGTGATACCTAAGTTTCCAGGCACTCTTTTGTTTTTGTCTTCCAGATCACGACTCAAGATTTCTGCTCTGCTTTGCCAGCCATATTGTGTGCATTCGGCTGTCAGGTAGCAGGAATGGGAAGTGAAGAATGTGTATCCTCACTATTATCTCATGGCAACTGGAGATAATATGTCTGCTTATACCCACTGATAACAGCCTATGCTTATGGCCACTCCATCTGCAAGCTAAATGACCTATATTGTTGGTGCTCCATTATGAATATTTGCACATTTTCAATGGCCATTTTAAGAATCCAGATTATTTTATAAAATCCTGTAATTGTATGTTGTTTTGATCACTTCCTGTATTTGTTGGAAATAAAATTCCTAGACAAGGTTCTTGCATAGTCCATTTGTTGTGTTTTGTGATATTTTCTTAAACATCTCACCCAATAATTGGGCACTCGCTTTAATAACCCATATCACTACACTTTTTTTCTTCTGTATGGAATAATTATGGGTCTGTTAGAATCACCTACATTCTTCAAAGACTTTTCTACTACTTTACAAGAAATTGTCAGTTAATAAGGTGTTGAAAATAGTAGTAATGATGCCCAAAGCATGTAAACAAATTGATCTAGAAATAAGTCTTTTTGAGATAACACCTATGACAAGACTCTACGATCTCTCACCCACACTTGCATGCAATGTGAATGTTTTCACCCACAGGCAACTTAATTATAATAGGTTGTCAGTTGAGTATTAAATTTGGAGTAAAAATATTTGCAAGTCGTTATTGGGAATATACAAATAGGGATTGTTCACATAACAAATAATAGCAGAAGCAGTATTTTAGCTAGCTGAAGGCAGTAAATCAGAATAAAAGAGCAGAATTCATGGATTTTCTTAGGAGAATCTATACATTTTTAAAATGTTTAGGCAATCACTTAGAGCAAATTAACATGAAATTATAAAAACTGTCTAAGACAACTGTAATCATATTTAGAATAAAATAAAATGTATCAATTTAAAAAAAAAGAACTATTATTAACCAAAAAGTAGGAAAAAAAGAAAAAACTAAAGCACGTAAAAGTAAATAGAAGATAAAAATGTTTATATAATAGCCGTATTTATAATTCATTAAATATTAATTAAAATATTGAACACATAAAATGAAAGTAGGGAGTAAAAGTAAAGTATATCGGACCCTACCTCTCCAGCAAATTACAACCCAAAACCCTAGTCATAATAGAAAAACAGTTATCAGAAGATTCTGAAAGATATAGAGGGGAAGGCATAATATTTAGAAACCTCAACACTATAGCGAAGACCCAATTCTGAGAACCCTGGGATATTTGCATTCTATTTATCCCATCTTGGATGCAAGTGCAATAAGCAACCCATTAATACCAAACAATACAGATATAAAAAGAAAGAAAATCACCTAGAAAAGCCCATTGTTTGCAATCATAGGACCAGGAAGAGAGGACTTGAGGGACAGAATATTTATCCTTCTATTTAACAGTTTTAATGAGCTAAAATTTATATATTAAAACCTACACTCATTTCAAGTTTAGATATCAACTATTTCTATCAAATTTATTAATTTCTACAGTCATAAATATAAATCAGTTTCAGAGAATCTTCATCACAACAGTAAGATCCTGATGCTCACTTATATTTCCTGTTCCTAGTTCCTGTCCCAAGGCACCACTGCTATATTTTCTGTCTCTATAAATTTACCTTTTCTGGGCATTCCATATAAGTGGAATCATACATAATGTGGTCTTTTATGTCAGACCACTTTCTCTTAGCACAGTATTATGAGGTTATCCATATAATAGTGCCTCAGTAGTTTACTTCATCTTATTGTTAAATAGTATTCCATTATTTGAAGGTACAGCATTTTGTGTATATATTCACCAGTAGATGGAAAGTTATTTATATTGATTCCAGTTTTTGGCTATTATGAAAAATGTTACTATGAATATCTGCATACAAGTCTTTGTGTAGGCGTGTTTCTAGGGAATCTGCCAGGATTCCCAGGAGTGGAATTGCTGGGACATAGAGTAACTTTATGTTTAACTTTTAACGAAAATGCCAGTTTGTTAATGATTTTGCACCATTTTACATTCCTTCCAGCAATGTACGAGGGCTTCCAATGTTTATCCAGATCCTTGTCAACATTTATTTATCTCTCTTATTAATTATAGGCATTTTAGTGGGGGCGAAATGGTATCCCATTGTGATTCAATTTTTATTTCCCTAATGACTAATGATATTGAGCATTTTTCATGTGTGTGGTAGCCATTCACTTGTCTTCTCTGATTATTAAATGTCTTATCATATTTTTTTCATTTTATAAATTGTGTTGTATCCCTTCTTAGTGTTAAGTTGTGTTATATAAATTTTATATACAAGCCCTTTATCAAATATTTGTTGTGTAAATATTTTTTCACTGTTTGTTGCCTGTATTATAATCATTGGTGTCTTTTGAAGTAAAAATGTTTTGATTTTGGTTGAGGTGTATTTATCTATTTTTAATGAACTGTGATTTGTTATTATATCTACAAAAACTCTTCGCCTAACATAAGGTCTCAAGAATTTTCTTCTATTTTATTTTCTAAAAGTTTTTTTAACTTTTACATTTAATTCTGTTAGGTTTTGAGTTAATTTCTCTGTATAAGGTATTGCAGGTCTCAGTTCACTTTTTATGTGCTTAGGCAATTGTTACAGGAACATTTACCGCACAAATCACAGACCATACTTTGACAATTAATTGCTTTAGTGCCTTCATAATAATGAATTGACAATAAATATAAGAATTTATGTCGATTCTTATTTATTTTTATTCTTATTTATTTTTGTATATCTTTATGTTTTTCCTTAGTTAACACCATACTCTCAAAGCTATAGTTTTTGTAATAATTCTTTAAACCTAGAAGTGACTATTCTCCAAAGCTGTTTTTTTCCAAATTTTCTTTTTATTATAGTATCGTGTATTTTCACATAAATTTTAGAAACAACCTACTAAATTCCAGAAAGTAGCCTGTTGGAGATTTTGAGACAAATTGTGTTGATGCTCTAGATTAATTTGGAAAGACTTAATTGGAAAGAATTTGTTAATTCATGTACCTGAGATATCACTTAAATATTTAAATATTCTTTAATTTTCTTCAGCAAAATTCTGTTATTTTTAGTCTACACACCTTGAAATTCTTTTGTTAAATTATTCTATTTTATTCTTTTTTGATGCTGTTGTGAATGTAACTGTATTCTTATTTTTATTTTTGGATTTATTGTATCATATATAGAGATGCGATCGATTTTTTATATGGATCTTTTATCTTGCAACCTTGCTTCCTGGACACTTTTGATTATATTCCACCTGCTATGGCCACTAAAAGAGGACTATCCCTCCCTCTTTACTCATAGTTGCTGCAAACAGGCAACAATTATCTTCTCCTCTTAACAACTCCTTCTCCTCTTAACTGAGATTTGTCACCAATGAGATTGTGGGGGCAGGGTACGGGTGATTGCCTACAATCAGCATATAGGCAGTGGCCTTCTTCTTTACCACTGTCATTTGTTGGCAGGCAATTATGGGCCAGTGTTCCAATGACTAACCCTGTCTGCTACCAAAAGTGCACAACAAAAAAGTGGTGCCTCTCCGCCTCTCCAGGAGCTACTGATGCTAAAGGGACAGTGAGACAGAGCCCTGTAGACTAGCCTCAATTGACACTTAGTAGCAAACCGTAACAAAAAATAGTGCTCTTATCCATTCCCACTGGGAGCTGCTAACATAGAAACTTAGAAACGGTGCCCTGTGTATGGACTTTCCTTGTATTAGGTAAAAACAAGCAAAGATGTGGTTATCCTCTTCCTTCAAGCCAGAGTGGCTGCTGCAGACACAGCAGAGTGGAGCCCTATCCACTATCTATAATGTACAGTATGAAAACTCAAGCAGAAGTGATACCATTCTTCTTCCAACTAGAGCACAAAGGTACAATCATAGAAGGAAAAGAGTTAGATAAAACGATCATTTAAAATTGTATGTAAATTCCTCAGCCCATCTCAAGTTGCCTATTTGTGAAACCAATCAGAATCAAATGGCAAATGCCTTGAGAATATAGCTACGGTGTAAATTACCTCCAAAGCTTCAGAATGATCTTTTGGTAGTGCACAAACCCAGTCGATTAGAATAGCCCAACAAAGATTTTCGAAATTAAATGGATATTTAAGCCACAGCCCACAAAAGTGGGCCAATGTGTGCTCTCTACATAAAAGTGTGTTTTGATGATGGAAGATCATCCATTAAATAGGGAACAGAATCTTACAACATAATACTCAAAATGTTTAGGATATAATCCAAAAATTTTTGACATACCAGGAATCAGGAAAATTTCAACTTGAATAAGAAAAAAATCAATTGATGGCAAATGACTAAATGACATAATTGTTACAATTATCTGAAAATAATTTTAAGTCACTATTTGCAACAATGCTGCAATAATCAATCATGGACACTCTTAAATAACTTTAAAATTATAAAGCTTTAGCAAATAAAGAAAACATATTAAAAGAACCATTTTTTAAAAAAATATACACTGGGTTGAATAGTAGATGACAGGGACAAAAGAAGGGCTAAAATTAAAAAACTCTCAACACAGAATTCTGTGACCAGTAAAAATAAAATCGAAATAATAGTAATCTCAGGCGAAGGAAAGTGAAGTAAATTTGCTGCCACCAGAACTGCTCTGATAGTATTACTAAAGAAAATACTTTAGTATCATACAGGAAATAACAAAAGGGAACAGAGAAAAAAAGAAAGAAAAAAGAGGAAAAGAGTAAACACCTTTGTGAATGGAATAAACTATTTTTATCTTGAGTTTTCAAACTGTCTTTGCTTTTAAAAGCAAATTATATCATTGTCTGATGGGGTTATAAATGTATGTACTGGTAATATTTAAAATGACCCTTCTTTGATGAAGTTTACATGGTTCTTCACTATATGTTATGTTCTAATTTTAAATCTCATTAAATTTGACATTTACCATATTATATTTTATGCTAAAATTATAAAACATAGAGATATGGAAAATTTATATGGTGGAATAAAGTCCCAGAAATAGCTAGGTTATCTTCAAAGAGAAGAGTAATATAGGAGTACCCTGGAAGAAATTACCCTAAGAGATACACAACATCCTACAGAACCATAACCCTACAGAACCATAGCACTCATGCAGAGTGGTATTTCTGAAAATCAGACAGGCATACAAAAAAAAAAAAAAAAATTGAGATTCAGAGACAAATATAAGTATATTCAGAAACTCAATGTGTCAGGTTGCAACCTGAATTGTTTAATGTTAAGGTTACGATGCCAGGTAACTATATGGAAGGAAATAATATGCTCTTTCTACCAAAGAATGCATTTACAAAGTGATTGCAGGCAGATAAAGAGATAAAGGTCATAGGTTAACTTATAAAACCGATGCTATCAATACATGTTGATGAACAATGTTGCCAAAAATTTGTAATCAAAATTTCACAATAACAATCCGTAAGTTAAAATACTGGTGAATTTTATTTCATCAAAGATAAGGCTTTCTTTTTAATGGGTGGCATCTGACAGTCTTCATAGATAGTTGAGAGAATCTGTGGAGGTATTTACAATGTCCATAACTTCTAAGTATTTGGCATCTGTAATACACAGGACGCTCCAGCAACACACTTCAATGGCAGATTTAGAAAGCTGGGGAATGCAGGTGTTGGTGCAGATGTGGTGATAAAGGAAGCTTTATATATTGTGGTGAGAGAGCAAGTACTTGCATGTACTTATTGCCCTTTAAGATGGACATATATCACTGGAGATAGTCAAATTATGTAGCCATAACCTTTCTTCCATTATAAGGGAGACCACTGATCACTGATGTGTATGGTATTGCTTGGAGAGGAAATAGTTGACTGATGACATCAGCATCTCCCTCCCCAATTATTGCTCTCAAACTCCTCTTGCACATTACTGACCTACTTAAGGGATTGAACAAAATCTACTCTTATAATAGAAAATTGGAGAGAAAGTGTTCATTTTAAGAAACAATTTTATGCATAATAACTCTGTTGTGCAACTTACTCTGCTGTTGTGATAAATATTAGAAAACGGATTATGAAAGAAAGAAGAAAAACACGGATTGTGTAAGTTAGAAGTATATTGCATTGTGATAATTTTGTTTTTGCATTTTTTTATTTAGTTTTTATTTCTATTTCTTATCTTATTAGACTTCATTATTTACAGTATATCTGTCAATGTACTATGGGTATTTTTAAGAAGTGGTGTCAAAATAATAAGATTCCATGTATAGGAGTATGAATAATTCTGATGATGCATTATAATTTTCTGAGTCATTTATTGTCTTAATTCAACAAGGATCTCCAACAAGTTGGTTACCACGGCAAGAGCTACTATCAATAGGTTTCATGTGGACTGGTAATATGAGTCATCCCATTCCACTGTGTATCATTTGTAGCCAAATAGAAATATACATTTGTATTTACATAAGCAAATACAAATTTATTAAATGTAATATTTATATAAGTGTAAAGCTTATTTAAATTTGTATTTATATTGCTATAAATATGACAATAGTAACAACAATTTGGAAAAGAACCAACCAGAAACTTTTGCTGTTTGACAAGGTGCTGATTGGCACCTTGGAGGAAGAACTGTGAATGTGATTTTTAAAAATCACATTCAGTGAAAAACGTCTGGAAGCTATTTATGTATTTATTAGTTGTAATTTCAAAAATGACTACTTTCATGTAACAAAGACTCGTTTAATTCAGAATATTTTATAAACTTGTGAAAATCTACATAAAGCAAAAGTGAATCTCCTGCTATGTGTAATAATAAGGCAGTCTAGCAGATGAGGAGTTTTTAATAAAATGTTTGATCTGAAAGGTCAATTGCAAGAATATTTCAAAAAAATCATTGGCCAGATTTGACTTATTGAGTGCTATAGAAATGAAGATTATCTGCAGAATGACTCTTTTAAACATTTTAAAATGAGATGAACACATCTCTGCCATGAAATTGAGAAAATGATTTGACTTCAAGTGACAAAATCCTTGGATTTAAGAACACTGAATCTTTGGGAAAATGTTGCAAAATAAAACACTGGAAAGTTCTCACTACTGCTTTGGTTTGAAAGCTATGAAGAATATCAGAATATCTCACATTTTATTAAAACCCATCTGGGAGAAATGTAAAAAACAATCGAGCTGCATTTCCACTCTTTGAACATTCGCACTTGAACAAGTGAGGGCCCTTTATTTCCAAAATTCTGCTCAGTCTGACAACTTGTTACAAAGCAAAGAGAAAGAACTTTACAAAAGGCAGGCTGATTGTATGATTAAGTTAAGATTAGCTGATTTGCCCTAAGCAGGTTCTGGATTGTGTAAAAGAAGACTATACCACTGTTCACAGAAAAGTAATAAAATTTTTTATTTAGTTTTCATCTTCATCAGTGTGTGAGCACATTGTTATTTTTAAAAAAATCAAGCACAAAGACTGAAATAATCTCATTTTAGTTCATATAAAATCCCTGTGTTCTTATTCTCAAAGTTAACCAAAGTTATTTATTAAGTTTCATATTATTTAAGAGTAAATTTATCTCTTATTTCATAAGAAAAAAAAATGCTACATGTATATGCATATATAAGCTTATACAAAGATCAGTAAACTAGTACATATGTAAAATAAATTTGTAACTTCTAGCCCTATATTTGGACTTGATCATGCCGCTCAGCGATAAATGTTTTCTTATCAAAGTTTTTTATAAAATTGTTTTTAAAGCTATATTTTATCATATTGCATTTAAATAATTATATTATTAGTACATTTATTTTCAACATGTCAATACATTTTCATATTATAAATAATCTTAAAAGCAATTTTGTATCCACTAAATTGATTCTACCAAGCTCATCTTTAGATAATTAAATATCATTTGGTTACAACAGTTATTCATCTGAAAATGTTTGCCTGGTGTTTTAAACATTTGTGAAAAAGAGATTACTTTCAAGAAAGATCAGTTAAGCTTAATCTGGCTTTTGTTGCTGATATTTTATTTTGTTTACTTTTGCCAATCAATTCTGGTTAAATGTCAGTTTTTTATTTTAAATCAGAAAGAAAAACCTCACATGACATTCCACCTGTTGCAGCTCATTAATAATTAGCACACAGTATAGAAGAAATTTGTGAATAGGATTTCAGGATTTTTTCAGTAAAGTTAAAAAATCAAGTAGGAATTTAAAAAATAAAAATGTTCTGTTCTGAATAAAATAAAAATATTTATCTGATTAGAATTCATATCCACTGTTGGAAAGAAAAACCACATAACGAGGTGAATAAGAAGCTAAAAATAAGCATATCTACAGAAATATCTTTTGCTACTCAAAAGATCCTTATTGATTTATTGTTAGATTGTTGTATTAGTCCATTTTCACACTGCCGATAAAGATATACCCGAGACCGGGAAGAAAAAGAGGTTTAATTGGACTTAACAGTTCCACATGGCTGGGGAAGCCTTAGAATAATGGCGGGAGGCGAAAGGTGAAAGGAGTTTCTTACACAGCGGCAGCAAGAGAAAATGAGGAAGAAGCAAAAGCGGAAAGCCCTGATAAACCCATCAGATCTCGTGAGACTTATTCAATATCACCAGAATAGCCTGGGAAAGACCGACCCCCATGATTCAATTACCTCCCACTGGGTCCCTCCCACAACGCTTGGGAATTCTTGGAGCTACAATTCAAGTTGAGATTTGGATGGGGGTACAGCCAAACCAAATCAATTGTGGTAGATAAATCACTGAATATGTTAACTTTGAAACGTAGATATTATAAATTTTACTTAGAGTTTCTCTGACACCTGAAACTTGATCAAGAATCCATCCATGGTAAAACGTTTGAGGAAGTCTGTTACAGAGTTATGAGAGCGGATTGAGTTGAGCTTCCACAAAGCAACATAGATAAATCTGATAAAAAAAATGACATCGAATATAAGAACTCAGAAACAAAAAGAGTGCACAGTGTTTGATTCTATTTACATAAAACTCCCAAACAAGAGAATTTAGTCTTTCAGTGTAAGAATTGCTCTTGATGAAAGAGGTAACTGGAAAGGGAGATGGGTCATCTGTGCAGGCCTAGTAACATCCTATGTCTTTATCTTGCATAGATTAATCACATATGTTAACATGAGAAAAATTTATTCAGGTAAACTCTTACAATTTGTGCCTTTTCGATGCATATTAAATATCAACAAAATTTATTACAAAGTAAACATTCCAAAACCAAACATACATTTAACAATAACATACAAGTCAAGTGATATTTATTAAAAACATAGCTTTCTGGAGAAAGTCGTGAAAGTTACATGAAGATAAAAAAGAATAAATAAAGAGAAGTATTGACAGACCAGTGATTTTACTGTATTAAGAACAGTATCAGAAAATGAGCCTCTGATTAAAAAAAGAAAATGCAAAGAAAGACAAAACAAAATAAACCCATTAAAATTTAGCAATAAAACAAAAATGACTAATATTTAATTTAATTTAATATTTTATTTAAAGGTGATTCATAGTTGTCAAAAGAGTAAATTATCCTTGTTCACGTTCTTTAGTTCATATGTAGAAAAACCAAAATCCCTATTTACTACTCTATAGATGATATGTAGATATTTCTAAAAATGTAAGGTCTTAGAAATCATTTTACACAATGCACTCATTTTTATCGCTGAAGAACTTACATGTAAATTTCATTAAAATATTTTATACCCTAATATTAGCCTAATCATTTCATATTCAATACTAATTTATTTTTTGTCACCCTGAAGCAGTGTATTTTTGTGTGTGATTTGCACGTGTGTGTTATATTTGGTTATATTTAGCTACTCAAATTCTGCATGAAATCTGTATCTCAGACCACCCTATTTTTCAATTGTCTTCTGCCTCACAGATCTGAAATCACTCATGAAACTAGACTCATTATCTTGTTCTGCAATGTGGAGAATGATTATTGATTTATTTATCATTAACTCTTAAATAGCTACATTCTTTGTGTATATATGATTGTATATAAAATTGGAAGAAGATGTATGGAATCATGAATTCTATTACATGCAAGAAGGAGTTATTATCTGCAAAAATATTCTCCTGCAAGCCCTAGGCTGTCAACCTCAGCTGTGACAGTGAAACAATGCATTTCATATTATGCAGAGGCAGTTCCAAAACTAAGAGTGCGAAAAAATCCCTGGGAATAATTTATAAGCAAACATTCTCCTATGACTGCTTCAGATATAAGATCCTCAGATGGTAGGAAATAGACATAGACAAATAATTTATTTTGTCCCATGCTAGTGCACAGAAATATCATAAAGTTACAGACCCTGGTGCTGGAAGAAATTTGTAAAGGTCATCTTATCATTTGATACAGTTTTTAGGAGGTGGACATACAGATAATCTAGCAAACATCTTGTGTTACTGAAAAAAGAGTGAGGCTTAAAAAGTTTCACTTCCCAAGGGTAGTTTAAAGGGTAAATTCGGGACCCAGGTCGCCTTATCCCGCCTATGCTCTCTATACTCTATAAGGCTGCCTTTATTAGCACAATTTCAGGAAAATCTACCCTTATTCTAGGAAGGCCAATCCTTTATATCCACTTTTAGGCAAACATGGAAAAATTTGTTTGGGAGTTTACACTCTAAAGATTTTAATGTTTACAAAAAAGCTGCCTTGTATCTAAAGGAATTTCCCCAGGTTGATTTTTAAAACCACATGTAATTGTTTAGTCATTAATTGACATGAAGACAGCTTCTAGAGATTCCTTTCTAGAACTTTAAATATTTCTTTAATCAATGTCATCCTCTCTGCTTTCCATCTTTTCTCAGAAACCTAAGCACTTAAACATTTTATCTAAATTTAAACTGTGTCCTGAATTTCATCTACTTTTATTTTTCAAATATTTTGGTTTCTTCCTTAAAGCCTCAAACTGTAACTTCCCACTAACTACTTACTTTCCTATCTACTGGTTATAATTATTTAAATATAACCGCCTGTATCTATATCTGTAACTCTATCTAAATCTTTATCTACATCTATGCATTTACATCTTTGTTTGTATCTACATTATTTATATCTATATATAGTTTCTATTACCTACCTCCACCCTAATTGAATTTCTAACCTCTCTATTGTTATTCTCTATTAATAAAACACCAAAGCAAATTTTGTCTCACTAGTATAGTACTTCAGTAAACTGTATGTCTCTAAATGTAGACAAATGCAGTCCTTTTTCTGATTCACTGAGATTAATATCTTTCAAGGAAAAATAAAATAGTGAAAAAAACTAACAAACACAATGGAATGTGTTAAATGGAAGTCAAACGTCTACACCAAATTCCATTCAGCATGGATCTTAAATAAATGCAACCATACCTGAACCCCAAATCCACCCCCATATAAATGGCTCCTGTATCATACCCTGAAGCTTCTACAGTCCCTGAAATTCTTTACACTATCTGCAGCTAGCATTCCTTATTGTTTCTCTCAATTTCTTTGACCACGGTTTTTTTTTGCTTGATTTCTAAATAGCATTTGAGTCTCACCTTCCAATATGAAAGACATCCCCAAAAAAGAAGCAATATTATGTTCTATTAAGCTGGTGCAAAAGTAATTGCAGTCTTTACCATTAGTTTTGTACCAACCTAATGTAAGTTTGCATTCATTTTTGAATATGTAAATACAATAATGTAATACAAAGAGTGGAAAGGTAATATATCACCATACCATGCTAGTCCCTCAGAAATGTATTACTCATTTGTGTATGTGTGTACATATAATTATGTATTATAATTATTATATAATAATATGATATATATTAATATATGATATATAATTATAATATGTGATAATTATAATATATAATTAATAATTATATATAACATGTATTCTTTCTGAGACATGTATATATGTACACACATATATGTATACATCCATTTGTAGACCATACATGAATGAGGGTATCCTCTTTATAGTTTGTTTTGATTCAATAATATACTATTCTTCTATACCAGTGTCTATAAAGCTGTCTCATTCTTTTTACTAGCTGTATTGTAGCATATTAATTAAGTAAACATCTGGTCTTTTTTCTCTTTCTGTTTCTGTCCACTTTCTTTCTCTTGAATGTTGCTATTAAAAATAATTTTTTAAAATTAAAAAACTCATGTACCTATTACTCCCATATAGCCAAACATGCCCATTAGATAAATGACTAAAGTGTCACTGCTGAATCAGACATTATATATGTTAATTTCTAGAGATATTATGAAATTTCCCTCAACAGGGAAGTTTTTTCTCATCCATTCATTAAAATATTGTTATCAAGCCTTTTTGGTGTTTATCAAGGTGGTGTAAAGGCTGGTATCTCAAAGTAGTTTTGAGTTGTGTTTCTCTTACCAGCAGTGCAATTAAGCATTTAAAATATGTAATCAAGAGTAATTTGCATTTCTTTTTCTCAATTCACACTGCCCTCTTTTATACTAAACTTTAGAAATACTGACTTTCAGGAACTTTTTAAAAATTAAGGAAATGAATCTTATCTGAGATATGTTTTATTTTCTTAAACCAATTGGTCACTTGCTTTTGATATTATTTTATTTTTATATATTAAAACATGTGACCTCTGTGTCATTGTAGAAATTCTTCCAATGCATACTTTTGATACATTGATTTCTCACTTATATGTGAGGACTAAAAAAAATTGATCTCATGGAATTAGAGAGTAGAATGATAGATGTCAGATAGATGCCAGAGACTGGAAAGGGTATGTGAATTGGAGTTGGGGGGATGAAGAGAGGTTGGGTAATGAGTAGAAACATATAGTTAGATAGAAGGAATAAGTTCTAATGTTTAACAGTAGGGGGACTATAGTTAACAACAATGCATTGTATATTTGAAATAGCTAGAAGAGAGGATTTGAAATGTTCTCAGCAGATAGAAATGATAAATACTAGAGATGATGGATATCCTAAATACGCTGACTTGACAATTACACATTCTATGTATGTAACGAAATATTACATGTACCCCATAAATAATGTACAAATATTTATGAATCAGTAAGAAAGATATCACAAAAAGAAAGTCTTTTCAATGTATTTTCTTTGAACATTGTAGCTTTCTTACTTTTAAACATTTGATATGTCTATAATAACTTTAATGTTAGATGATAGATAAAGATCCAACTGCATTTTTTCATCAGATACTCAATATTTACAACCATATTCATTAAACATAATATATTTCTGACATTGTTTTGAGAAGTCACCTTTACTATGCATAACATTCCGTAACATTCTCATAAGTGATTGGGATTATTGTCATCCTTTCTATTTTGTTCCATTGAAATTACACTGTTTTAATTGTTATATTTTAATAATTTTTCATTTTTATTTGGCTTGTTTTATACAAGCCAAATAAATTCTAATGACTATTGTAAATTACTTATTTTTCTTTATAAATATAAAATTCATATATTATAATTACAAAATGATTTATCTTAATATTTTATTAGTACATTTGTTGGCATTCTTTTCCATGGCACCAAATGAACATTTTTATTTTCATATACATAGTTTTATATGCACTAGGTTTTTGCATTTTCATTACTTCATATAATGTACTTTTGTACCTTTAGCCATTTCTGTCTTAGTACTTACACTAATTGATGAAGTGTTCCCCACACTTTAATAGTTTTAATATAATAACAGTTTCTTACATATTGTTTTGGTTGAAGTATTTTCTCTTAAGCATACTTTTGCATTAGCTTGCTTTTGTGGTATTAATAACTTCTCCTCTTTGAACTTAGAAAGCCATATTTATTGCTCTAATTATTCCTAATGGATCAATTATTTCATTTCTTAAACATTTTTCTGCTTGTCAATATTTTTCTTCCTTGAGATTGAATTATTGTTATACTAGGGTAAGTGTAAATTTTGATAGTTTAAAATTTAATCAGCTACCTATGTTGTACATATGTGAATGTAATTTAATGTTAAAAACAAATTCCTCTGTTATGACACTGGACAATGCATGTCCTATTCACGTACGTGCTGTGTCATGACTTACATGATTCTCTCACATGAGTGACAGATGTCTAGTATCAGTTACCAACAAAGACTCTAAAAATCTTTTCCCAAATCTGATTTTCTTAGCTTCCATATTTCATAGTTTCTGTAAAATATATTTATAATCTCCTAAATTTAACTTTCTTCTGTTGAGAGAAAAGAGAAGAGGTAAACAAATTATATCCCTTGATTATCTATTTTGTGAAAGTAATTTTCAAGGCATCCCTATTATTTTCTCCAATATTTAATTATCATTGACATAATAATTTATATTCCAGTTTTAAATAGAACTGCAGGTATGTACCTTTGCTTTGGGATTAATAGAATGTGTTTACTTTCTGGTTGCCAAGCTCTCTTTTCTGATGAATTCATGTTCCATATCATTGAGGCAGGTTAACCATCTCCACTCATCTCCTTTAGGATACAGGGCTTGAATATAAACAATAAAACTGCTCATTATACTGTCTCAGCCTCTGGCCAAAATAAATTTTCACACTAACCACATGATTTTTCTGGCCTTTTCAGTTGCAACTTTTAGGGAGAATTATTATTATTTTTTTATAAATAATTTTTTTTATAAAAAATTATATATATTTTTGTCATGTTGCCCAGGCTGGTCTTAAACTCCTGAGGCTCAAGCATCATAAACTATAAGAATTACGTTGCCAGAGGCACTTTTGCTTAATTTGTGAACGAGAGCTTTCCCATCTTGAAGAGAGAGAATTGCTTTCTTTATTTCACGTTTGAATTCTTAGATTGAGCTATGCCAGAAGTCTATCTTCTCCTGAGTAGTTGTTATGTAGGCCAATGCATTCCATCTCATTACAGCTTAACACAGTTTAGTTTGGGTTTTTGCGCCTTATATCCAAATGTGCTCTGACTAGCACAGAAAGCAATAACTGCATGTAAGGTATTGCGAATGATAAATGATTAAACTGGAAGCTGATGGTTACCGTCAGATGGTAGTGAAGCAGTTGATAAATATGTACATTTTATTATACTTTATATATTCTATGTTCCATTCTTGAAATGTAAATGGTAAAATGTCAGGACATTAGATTTTGTCATTACTTCTTGTGACTTTCTGTAAGATTCCACAAATTACTAAAACCAATCACAAAAATTATAATAAGCAGCATCACCACCAACCATATCAAATTTAGTCTAAACCGGCCCAATGGAAATCACATGGAAAGTGACAACCTGCAAAAAGACACTCTTTTACTGTTTTATCTGTAAAACCGTATGCATAAACTTATATAATTGTCTTTTTTTTTTTGTGAGATTACACAACTCAAATTTTTTGCACAGAGGTAATATTAAAGAGAGCAAAGCTTCATGACATTTAGAATCAGCAGTTGGAATTAGCCTGGACTGAAGTTCTTGGAATCATAAAAACATTCAAATCTTTATTGGGTTATGCATTATACTAAAGTATATCCTTATTAAATTCACCAAACTGCACACTAATAATGTGCGCATTTAATTTTATGTAAATTGACATTATTTTATTTATTTATTATTATTTATTTATTTATTTATTTTTGGAATGGAGTCTCACTCTGTCGCCCAGGCTGGAGTGCAGTGGTGTGATTTCAGCTCACTGCAAGCTCTGCCTCCTGGGTTCACTCCATTCTCCTGCCTCAGCCTCCCGAGTAGCTGGGACTACAGGTGCCCACCACCATGCCCGGCTAATTTTTGTATTTTTAGTAGAGACAGGGTTTCATCGTGTTAACAAGGATAGTCTCGATCTCCTGACCTCGTGATCCTCCTGCCTTGTCCTCCCAAAGTGCTGGGATTACAGGAGTGAGTCACCGTGCCTGGCCTTTTAATTTTATTTTTAACTTTTATTTTAAGTTCAGGGTAAAAGTGCAGGTTTGTTACATAGGTAAACTTGTGTAATGGGGGTTTGTGGTACAGATTATTTACTACCCAGGTATTAAGCCTAGTACCCATTAATGATTTTTTCCTAATCCTCTCTCTCCTACCCTCCACCCTCCAAAAGACCCCAGGGTGTGTTGTTCCCCACTATGTACCCATGAGTTCTCATCATTTTCCTCCCACTTACAAGTGAGAACATGCAGTTTTCTGTTATAAGTTCTAAATTTTTGTCTAATATCTATGTAATATTTTTACCATTTTTTTTGCCAGGGAACAGAGATTATAGATGCTTTTATTTGGCTTATGGTTGTACTAAAATGCATAGTGTGCAGTACTCAAATGTCTATAGATGCATTTAGGCTCATTATGCCTGCCTTTGGTAGCTTCTAAATCCCAGCTGTGTTTCATTAGAAGGATCCATGAAGTAGTTGGGCAAAGCAGTGCATTATCTAAAAATCAATTAAGAAAACTTCATATTAGTCCATATTTTGCTATTGTTGGTTTATTTGAATGGTTTCAGACATTGGTCTTACTCTATTTTGTATTTAATAACAAAAGGCTTAAAGTATACTGAGTGCCCTTTCAAAGGAAGTGAGTTCATATTATTTCAATAAACATACCAGAAAGAGAGGAGATCAAGGATTCTTTTACTCTTAAATGATATTTTCAAAAAATCATCTGGCTAAAATGCATTTGAAGTTTATTTTTCAGTCAATATGAAAAAATCTGTTTGTGGTGATAAGACAGGGACATATTTTGCTATTTGACTCGAGGCAGCAGAAGTTGAAGGTTGAAGTGTAATCAAAGTTATCTTCCACTTTTTTTCTTAACTTTCTTTTTTAACTTGAATGCAGCTTCAATCAATAGTCTTGAAACTCCAGATTATCTATCAAATGAAGAAAACCTGTCTTAGGTAGCTAGATTCCCTAATCAAATATTGACCAGATAAGATCTTCTGGGTGATAAGAACAGATTTAAAACCCAGAGTGACATTCTTTTATGAGAATCACAGAGTATCTATACATGTCAAGATGAAACATGTTTTATATAGTATATATTTAACTCTCAAGTTATTAGTATGTCATAATAACAAAATTATAAGTTATTACTACTGCTATAATTATATGTTTGAAAGCTAAAGTCAAAACTTTTCCTTTTGGCATAACTAAGATATTTATTTAATCTACATCTATGACCCAATAAAATGTTCAGTTTGTGGAACTAATACTGAATCACAGTTTTAACAGATGAAGATAATTATTAGTCATGTATTTATAAATCTTATTATCTTATTTCAGGTCATGTGATGTCACTCGTTGGAGTCCTAAATTATTTTTAAAATTAAGTAACTAAATACATACTTCCTAATAAGAGAGATTTCAGAGAAATAACTTTGTGTCTTGAAAATATTTAGTGTGTAATTACACTCATCACATTTTTGTACATTTTTAGTGTGTTCTTGTGTTTTCTGAATTGATGAAGAGATATTAGAGGATGGAGCGTAGCCACTGCGCATTGGGATTAAATAGAAAAATGATGGTTATACCTGAGAGTTTAAGTCTATGTAGGATTTTAATGCAGTCATCTTTCTCTAAAACATTGTCTGTGGTCTGCTGCAGGAAAAGCAGAATCACATTGTATTCATTGTTTAACTGTAAAAAATTAATGAATTATGTACATGTATAACACATTGCATGAAAGGAGGCAATAAAGTATCAGTCTGTGAATCATGCTTGGTGATATATCTGAATCCTTGGAAAATGAAAATTTGGAGTCAGGCCTAGATGTAAAAAAAGTTTTGTGATATGTAAGAGACCCAAATCACTTCTTGACCTTCCATTTTAATGTCGGAATTGTCAGCCAATATCAGTGCCATTTACTGCTATCAAGCTCTTAGCACATCAATAATTCCAACATTTCCTTCTCATTTTTCCATCCCCTAGTTTTCCAAAAATGAGAGAGATTTGAGAAATTTTTTTTTTCTGGAATTGCAACAAATCAGTTATATAAAAACTTTCTGTTACAGTTCTTCAATTCAAATAACACTCTTCTATTACTGCTACCCAATAGCACATGAATATGTCATGGCTTCAGACATTCAAAGGCCCTGAATATACCAAGAATGAATCACAAGACTTTATTTGTATAACTATCAATATTCTCCAGTATTCTCAATTAATGGGAAGAAGAAAGGGTTAATTGTTAAATAGAAGTGGGAATAGAAACATAAGGTGATATTTTTAAGCTGTTGTTGAATTCAGAAAAAAAAAAAAATTACTCCCCTCACTTTTTGGTGTTATTTTTCTAAATGTTTCTAACTTAAAACAAAATTCTGACACGTGTCGAAGATAAGCTGATATTTGGCATGCTATCACACTTTGTGCATGACCCTAGGTCCCTGTATTTTACGAGGTGCAAGCCTTAAATTTCAAGGAAATAGCCTTTTGTGAAAATGTTTTAAGGGTAGAAAAAAGTGTTTATGAGCTAATGTTAAAAACAGAGTAGTATAAAAATATATACTCTCAACTGCGTAAAAGTATGCATATATAAACAAATTCCAGAAGACAATTTGCTAACACATTGATTATCGTTAACTGTGGTAACTGATTCTGGTTTTTTTTTTCTTATTTGCTTCTTTTTTTTTTTTTTTTTGGAGGAGCCGTTTTTGGTAGTAGCATTATTCTGGAATGCTATGAATTAACTCTAAAATAAACTCTGGAAATAAAACGTAACAAAAACTAGGTTCAGTCAGTGGAGCATTTTGACATATATTGGTTTCTTGGATAAATCATAACCCAAATGAGAATGAAAATGCTCTATGCATGTACATAGGAAAGGTACTCTTATAATAACTCCTTATCTTTTTCTTTTCTTTTTTTTTTTTTTGAGATGCAGTCTTGCTCTGTTGCCCAGGTTGGAGTGCAGTGGCGCAATCTCAGCTCACTGCAAGCTCCGCCTTCCAGGTTCACACCATTCTCCTGTCTCAGCCTCCTGAGTAGCTGGGACTACAGGCAGGAGCCACCATGCCTGGCTAATTTTTTGTATTTTTTAGTAGAGATGGGGTTTCACCGTGTTAACCAGGATGGTCTCGATCTCCTGACCTCCTGATCTGCCCGCCTCAGCTTCCCAAAGTGCTGGGATTACAGGCGTGAGCCATTGCATCCGGCCAATAACTCCTGTTTTTAAATACAGTGACATATTAAATGGAAAAGAACTTGTCAATTTTTTTCTAGCAATTGATTTGGAGGTTGCCTTTTTATTCTATTCCCACTTTCTCATCTTATGATCTGCTGGACGGTGATAAAACACCATCCTGAAAGTTTACATAATAACACTGAATAAAATGACTAATAGTAACTAAGCACATGATATGGTGCAGGCATTCTGCTAAAATATTGATGTAATCATCACAGAACATCTTCACGACTGTGTTACCATCAGACCTACTCTCATTTTGCAGATGCTAATATGCTCATAGATGACTGAAGGTCACACAATTGGTAAGAGGCAAAAACAGGTTGACCCCAGGCAACGAGGCTTGAAACTCAGAGGTCTCAACTTTGTGGTTGATGCAGGGTTCTGTCATGTACAGGCTTACATCATTTGATTGTGCTTCCCTTTACTGAACGTCACTGGTACTGTGATTTTACAAACTGAAGATTTGTGGGAACATTGTGTTGAGCATTTTATTGGCGCCATTTTTCAAACAGCGTGTGCTCACTTCATGTCTCTGTGTTATATTTTGGTAATGCTGCAATATTTCAATCATTGTCATCATTATTATATGTGTTATGGTGATCTGTGATGACTGAGCATTGACGTTACTACAGTAATGGTTTTGGGGCACCATGAACCAGGTCCGTATAAGATGGCAAACGATCAATAAACATTGCATGTCTTCTGACTGCTCCATTGACTGGTCATTCCTTCATCTCTCCCCCTATTCTCTGAGATGCAACAATATTGAGGTCAGTCCAATTAATAACCCTACAATGACTTCCAAGAGTTCAGTGAAAGGAAGAGTCACACTTCTCTCACTTTAAATCAAAGGCTAGAAATGATTAAGCTTAGTTATGAGGACATGTTGGAAGCTGAAATAGGTTGAAATCTAGGCCCATTGCACCAAATTTGTACAAATTGGTCAGCCAATTTGTAAGTGCAAAGGAAAAGTTCTTGAAGAAAATTAAAAGTGCTATTCCAGTGAACACACAAATAATAAGAAAGTGAAATAACCTTATTGCTGATATGCAGAAAGCTCTTGTGGTCTGGACAGAAGAGCAAACCAGCCATAACACTCACTTAAATGAAAGCCTAATTCAGAACAAGACCCTAACTCTCTTTAATTATATGAAGGATGAGGGAGGTGAGAAAGTTGTAGAAGTAAAGTTGGAAGTTAGCAGAGGCTGGCTCATGAGGTTTAAAGAGAGAAGCTGCCTCTATAACATAAAAGTGCAAAGTGAAGCAGTAAGTGCTGATGTAGAAGCTGCAGCGGGTTATTCAGATCTAGTTAACATCATTGATGAAGGTGGCTGCACTAAACAACAGTTTCCATGTGGGTGAAACAGCCTCCTATTGAAAGAAGATGCCATCTGGGACTTTCACAGCTAGAGAGGAGAAGACAATACTGCTGTTAAAGCTTCAAAAGACAGGCTCAGTCTCTTTTTAGGGGATGATGCAGGTGGTGAGTTGAAGCCAATACCCATTGACCAGTTCAAAAATCCTAGGGTTTTTAAGAATTATGGTAAGTCTACTTTGCCTGTTTTCTAGAAATGGAAACACAAAGCCTAGATTATAGCACATCTGTGTACAGTATTGTTTACTGCATATTTTAAACCCACTGCTGAGACCTACTGCTCAGAAAAGAAAATTACTGTTCATTGAAAATGCACCTTTTCCTCCAAGAAATCTAATGGAGATATATGTGAAAATTAATGTTTTCATGCTTGCTAACAGAGCATCCCTTCAACAGCTCATGGGTCAAGGAGTCATTTTGAATTTCAAGTGTTACTTTTTAAGAGAAACATTTTATAATGTTATAGATAATGATATTTCTGATGGTTCTGGGCAAAGTAAATTGAAAATTTTCTGGGAAGGATTTACTCTTCTAGATGCCGTTATTCTTCTAAGATGCTGTTAGATTCATGGGAGGTCAAATTAGCAACAATAAGAGGAATTTGAAATATGTTGATTACAAACCTTGTGGATGACTTTAAGGGGTTCAAGTCCTCAGTAAAGGAAGTAACTGCAAGAAACAATTTCATGAAGTGTTAATTGAAGAATGCACTTAAAACAGTGTGCTGCAGATACAGAGTGTGTTACATGTTCACCTAAATATTATTACATGGCATGTGCATAGACAGTTTATGCATATGCCATGTGATACTACTTAAATTGTTTTTCGCAGTGGTATATTTAGTGACATATACTGTTGTCAACACTCTGGTTATATCTTTATTTATTTCTTCTTTTAAGACAGGATTTCACTCTGTCCTTGAGCCTAAGTGTAGTGATGCAAACATGGCTCCTTGCAGCCTTCCAGACTCAAGCAATCCTCCTACCTTAACTTCCTGAATAGCTGGGACTACAGGTGCATGACATCTTGCCAGGATAATTTTTCTAATTTTTGTAGAAATGGGGTTTCACCATGTTGCCCAGGCTGGTCTCAAACTCCTGAGCTCAAGGTATCCTCCTGCCTTTGCCTCCCAAAGTGCTGGGATTACAGGAGTGAGCCACTGCCCCTGGCCTCTAGCTATATCCTTACTAATTACAATAATATCTTGTCCAAATTTCCTGCTAATACAATTACCACAAATATATTTGACATAAAAAGATATGAGACCCTCAAAACTTAAAAAAAAAAAAAAGTCAAATTTATGAATGGTATATAAAAGATGAAATTCTCTATGCCTGGGTCTTCAATGAACCATGGGGATCAAGAGATGTTTTCATAACTTCTCACAAAATGACTTAGCCAAGCCTTGAATCCCAGTCCTTTATTGGCTTTAACCTATCTCAAATTATTATAAAGGTGCAGAAATGAGTAGCTGTTCTGGACATAAAATTAGCACAGCCTCCTTAAGTGTTGTAGCTTAATTAAAATGATAAGAATGGAATTTGTCCTTTCAGTGGTATTGAATGAGGCTGCAGTTTTTTCTTTTCATATAAGAAAACTAAATCAGGTATCTATACAATAATATATTTTATGTGCTTCACATGATTTGCAATGAACTTCATACCTTGAATTGAAAAAAGTAGCTACTGAAAATTATTTAAGCCCAATTTTTTAACTTTTACTATGGTTAATGTTTTGGCTTACTGTAAGCCATGCTATGAAGAAACTTTATGCCCGGAATAATGTTAAGTAGGGAAAAAGATTGTCCAATGTTTAAACTACTGATTTTTAAAAAATAAAATAAGAACACAATATAGACTCTTAACATCCTACCAAGATACCTCCCATTGAGAATGTGATTTCAACAACCGTTTAATATAAAAGTCTGAAACTAACCATAGAAATGCCAAGAAGATGCAGCTCTCCTTTGTATGCACGTGGACTTTTGCTTATATTCTCGATTTATATGAAAATAAAAGGACTAGATAGCTAAAATAAATCAGGTGCACAACATCTATTGCATTTTGTAATTTCAGAAGACTAAGATTAGGAAAAAAGTGATATTTAGAATTAGCTTTGTTATTAAAACTATTTTATATAATAATAAAATATTCTGTCTTATATCAAAGTGGATATCATATATACAAATTTGTGAGTGGGGTGAGGTATATGAACCATGATTCCAAGGCAATTATATCTATTTCATAAGTTCACAAAAATCTAATGTTATTAAATTATGGTTACAAATATATACTCAAATTAACACATGCAAATAGATATATTAGAGTTTTCTTTGTGAATTCCTGAATTTATCTTAATTAAATTTTAAGAAAAGTATTTTCACCTTTGTTTAATTTTTTTGGATAAATTATTATAACAAAATATGATTCTGGTTTAAATATGATTATTCTCACTTTCAACATTATGGCATGCTTGTTTTCATGAGATGTTCTATTGATATATACTAGAAATATTGTATTAATACAGGATATTATTTTTATGAATTCTAGCTTTGAAGATTTTAATCTTTTTATTTACCCAAAAGTACTGAATTTGTGTAAGTTTTCCTAAATGATCTTGATTTTCAGTACAAAACTAATTTATATACACCTAGAAAATCTCTTACTATTGAAAATAAACATTTAACACCTTTAAACATGATGCAATGATGAGTCAGTAGTATTTTTTGGTACTTGTACATTTAAAATAGTAAAGCAATAAAAGAGTAACTTTTTAAGCATTAAGCATTTCACAATATTTCACAAATATTTAGCTTGTATAGCACTCTAAAAGATATGCATCATATATTACATTGTACTTGATTTTAATGAAAACATAATTTTTGAAAATATTTAGATATACACATAGATACATCTAGCATACTTGAAAATAGTGCATTCAGTTATGCTTTTTTAATTTAAGGTAGAGACCAGGAGCAAAAGCAGATATTTTCTGACAGTCATACAATGAATTACAGATCATATATCATATTTACATTAATTTATCTAATTGGTATATCATAGGAAACTTATAAAGTATTTGAGACTATATTACTATTTTATATTTATAGGTAAATAAATGAAAACCAAAACTTTCAAGATTCCTCAGTTTACAGATGTCATAACTGACACTGAATTTGCCGATTATTTTGGCAAATCATGTATTCTTCCTATTATTATCTTTCAAATGAGGAAGAAATTATTAAATAATTGAGGGACATCTATAAACAGAGATCAATGAAAAGTTGTTTGAAAATGAAGATAATAGCAAAAGATTAGGAAGCGAGTTTGACAATATAATTAGCATGTTACAAAGAACTGCAGAAAAAATTAAATAGAATATTGATAGCAGAAGGGATAGAGAAAGGAATTATTTGTAAGAAAAACAATATAAAAATGCTAAAAGAAACAAAGGATGAGCTGGATTTATGATAGTGAGAAATCCAATTTGGATGGAGTAAACATAGTAGAAAAGGCTCAGGAAGGTACTTGTAGAGTAGGTGGGAAATATTAATTATTACCACATGAAAAGGTATCTTACATGCCAGATTAAGGAATAATGAAATTTACTAAAGAGAAGAGTATAACCATTTAACAACCTTAAAAAAAAGACAAATAAATGTCTACTAGATGAATGAATAAACAGACAGATTAGAGATATAGAGAAACAGAGCCCATAGATAATGTGTGTTTGTGTCTGTCTTCACGTAATTTTCAAAAGAGTTTTCAATTTTAAGTAATAAAGTAATAATAATAAATATAGTCAACTGATTTTTGATCAAGGAGCAAAGGCAATACAATGAAGTAAAGAAAATCATTTCAACAAATGCTGCTGGAACAACTAGACGTCTGCATAAAAATGTATCTATATACAGATATTACATCCGCCACAAAACGTAACTCAAAATGGATTATAGATTTAAATGTAAAATGCAAAACTATAAAACTCTTAGAAGATAACATTAAGGGTGGTTTATCAATCGTGACAAATGTATCATCCGGGTGTGGTATATTGATACTGGGTGAGGCTGTATGCATTAGTGAGTAACAGGCACACGGGCTCTCTCTGCACTTTCCATTTTATTTTTCCTGGAACCTAAAACTGCTCTTAAAAAAGTGTATTAAAATAAATAATTGTAACAATAATATAATAAGAACAATCAACTCATGTTTTATAATGATTACATAAAATAATCCATGTAAAGTGCACAGTGCAATACAAAGTACAAAATAATATTCCAAAAATGTCAACTATTGATTTATGATGAATATGCTATTTGTTCCTTTCACTGCAATATTTGGGATGTTCCCTTCATTTCAATATTTGGAACCTGCCTCCCGGGTTCATGCCATTCTCCTGCCTCAGCCTCCCGAGTAGCTGGGACTACAGGCGCCCGCCACCACACCAAGCTAATTTTTTCTATTTTTAGTAGAGACGGGGTTTCACCGTGTTAGCCAAGATGGTCTCGATCTCTTGACCTCGTGATCCGCCCGCCTTGGCTTCCCAAACTGGTGGGATCACAGGCGTGAGCCACCGCGCCAGGTCCTAACTTTCTTTAAACCACCCAAAATGTATCTAACGCGTTAACTAAAATTAGTTTTAAAGAGAAGGACATGATACAGTGAGGGCAGGCAGCAGTTAGAATCAATTCATTATTCCTTGAAAAGGTAATGAGAAACAGCAATTTTTGTTTGATTCTCATTGCCGTCTGCTGAAAAGGATTATTAATTTTCTAATAGGAGTATGCAACTAGCCAAAGGATTAATATAAATCTCCTGAAATCAAATAATTCAATGTCTAGAATTGTACATGTTATATACTATGTTCCACTTCAGCAGGACTTGTATGTTCAGGAAAGAAATGAAAACTTTAATTACTGGGAAAAATTAGTGTACAGTATGTATTTCAGTATGCCACACATAACAAATAAATAAGTTTATAAAGACATATGTTTGAATGGAAAATTGGACGTATTTGAATTATTGTCAGAAATCTGTCTCAAAATAAATGAATGGTTGTCAGACTAACCTTCACACTAGAAATAATGAGTGTCACTTTAATTGACAGTTGAGAACAATACAAAAAATTTGCAGTATGCACCAAATTCAAAGATTGAGTATGGAAGTTAGCAAAATTATACTAGCAATGACTTAGTTTTATTTCTAATTGAATGTTAACATTTTATTATTCAATAAAAGTCTTAGGTTAAACGGATATTTATCTTTTTTTCTAAGGTGCATAGTTGTAGGACATATTAATCAATGTTTTCTCTTTCTTTCTTTCTTTCTTTTCTTTTCCTTCCTTTCTCTCTCTCT
>NW_012103054.1:2505133-2531686 GCF_000951045.1 Mandrillus leucophaeus
GGTTCACACCATTCTCCTGCCTCAGCCTCCCGTGTGACTGGGACTACAGGAACCCACCACCTCGCCCCGCTAATTTTTTTGTATTTTTTTTTTAAGAGATGGAGTTTCACTGTGTTAGCCAGGATGGTCTGGATTTCCTGACCTTGTGAGCTGCCCGCCTTGGCCTCCCAAAGTGATGGGATTAAAGGCGTGAGCCACCGTGCCCAGCCTAATCAGTGTTTTCTAATTGCACTTCCAGTGAACAAAACTCAATGACATAAGTTTGCAATAAAAATAATGATTACTATTATTTAGAGCTTTACTTGTTTTAAAGATGGTAGATAACAACTTTATTTGCATAAATTCTATTTTAATCTTGAGAGTAAGCTTAGGAGAAATATTTCTGGCATTTTGAGTGGGAACATGAGACTTAGAAATGTATTTTTAAGATCAGTAAACTGGTAGGATGGAGGAAAAAGCTCAAATTTGGATTTTATCACTTTAAAACTTCTACTCTTTTCCAGTACACTATACATTTTATGGTCACTTGGCATCCTAAACCTCAGAACACAGAGTTTGTACCTGTCCTTTCTACTGCACTTTTACACCTTTGTCCAGCAAAGAACATTATATAACTATACACAATATGATTAGTTTCCTTATTATAAGAAGGCTGAGTGAATGAATAGGTAAAGAGTTGAGGCTCCTTATCTGAAGAAAATAATCCAAGCAGCAACATAAAGTTGGGTTTAGAAGTAAATACAGTTTTGGAATGAAAGAGCTCTGCACTTTTGTGCTGTGCTGTGTTGCATGAATCATGCTCATTCGTGTCATTTTTGTTTTGAAATTTTTTCTGTACAAAGCTGGGGATGGCAGTTAGAAGTGCTACTTTAAAATCCAAATGGAAACCATGCAGGATCACACAGTATCTTCATCCATTTTGTGTTGCTATAAAGAAATACTTAAAGCTGGGTAATTCATCAAAAAAGTATTTATTTGCCCCATGGTTTTAAAGGTCGTACAAAAAGCATGGCACCAACATCTGTATCTGTGGAGGGACTCAGGGAGCTTCCATTCAGCAGAAGGTGAAATAGAGCCATTATGTGCAGAAATCACATGGAAAGAGAGAAAGAAAGAGAGGGGTTGGGGTGCCAGGCTTTTTAAACAACCAGCTCTCAGGAAAAAAGTGAGAACTCATTTATATTCCACAAGAAAAGCACTGATGTTATCATGAAGGATCCAGCCCCATGACCCCTGCACCTCCTATTAGGCCCAACCTCCAGCACTGGGGATCACATTTCAGCATCAGGTTTGGAAAAGACAAACATCTAAACTATGGCATGTAGTTTTTTAAACTGCATGGAAATTTTATTAACTTTTTGGTTTTCTTTTCACATGTGCTTGTCTTCCCTATCAAGGGACGATTAGGTTTCTTGATATACACAGCACAGTACGAGGCACTATAAGTTATCAAATATTTTTATTTCACTGGACACTGGACAACATTGTGCTTATTTTGCTCAAAAAATATTTGAGCAGCTAAAAAATATTTTTCTTTGAGATGGAGGAGATCCCATTAAATTCAAATTATATTTTAAAGTCTTAGTAAATATGAAGTGGTAATAAATCTGCTTAAATAAATTCCAAGGCTTTCATAAATTTTCAAAATAAATATTGAAGAAATTAGAATAAATAGAAGTGATTCTGCTCTGCTCACATGATATTAGAAATGCAGCATTTTAAAAGGTTTTTTAAAGGTATAACACATACGGCAGTTCAAACCTGACAAAAACTAGAGATATGGTACAAAAAAAACTAGAGCTATGGTACAAAATATTTTGGTGGAAATCAAGTTCATATTTGATGTGGCATTGTTTCATGGCAAAACTTAATGCAATTGTGTGTTGTTTCTGGCTTCTATATAATCTGAAAAATATTCTATATAATATGAATATTCTATATAAAAATGAATATTCTATATAAAAATAGAATATATAATATTCTATATAAAAATAAAACCCTATATAATCTGAAAAATAACCACAAACTAATAGAATAATAAGGAAAGTTAGAACTGAAAGAAACAATAGGGTAACTAAGTCTCTTATTGTTTTTGTTATATCATTAATTATTCTTAGAAAATATAATGGTATAACCACTAAAAACACAGAAAAACTTACCCTTTCACTAAATTTTGAGTATTTTTTAAATGTTGCTTATAAAAACACTAGTATTTCCAGCATTCTACGGATGCCTAAATTAATCTCAAGAGTGTATTGAGTAGTCTCCGTAAGAACTCACTATGCGGCTCAAATATTAATACTTATCTCTATCTAGTACAAATGATGCTTTGAATTGTAATTGGGATGAAGAAAGTAAAACCAACCTGGAATTTTTATACTTAAATTGATCATAAGGTAAAATGTTTGCTAACTTGAAGTAGCACAGAGTCTAAGAGTATCCCATGTCTTATGAAGAATGCATATTCTATTTATGTACTAAAATTGAAAGTCTTTCACAGTTTATATTCATTTGCATTGTATAATCATTACCTATAAACCATGCTTTTTGCTCTTCCATAAAGTTTTATGGTGCAAATTTCAAGAAATACCTAAAAACATTTAACAGCCTCTATTACATCTTCTGTGAAATATTCCCTAATTGCAAATTAGGTGGTTAGTGGTTTGAAAGAGTTAATGTGCCTCCAAACCTCTCTTATTATCTGAGAGTAATTGTAGGCATTGGGCTCATTAAGCAACACATTAACCTTCCTCTCCTAATACAAAAACTTCACATTTATGCTTTTTTCTTCTTTTTTAAGCATTCATTTTCTTTCCTTTTTATTATTTTTAAATTGTCTGGATTCAGTTCAGCAATATCAGCTTACAATTTTAGTATGAAACTCTCTTTTAACATTAACATTTTATGCATATCTATAATTTTGATCAAGGACTTTCTGAAAATCTTTGTTGAGTGACCTAATTTAGATTAATATATGTTGCTTCATATCATTAATGTAAATACAAATGTATTATTTTTACAGCAATACTTTAGAGGTCAAGATTATGACACTGCCTGTTTTATTATTAAGATGCTCAGTCATTATATCTTATCCCCCAACTGTAATTATTCCCACCAGGATTTTATAAAAGAATTGATGCAGTTATCACATGTCATCAGAGGCTGATGTGCTTTAAGTTCATATCCTTTGGTATTTACTGCTCATATGACCTTGCTTAATTAATACCAGTCACTATGCTTCCCACCCGTTGTCGCCAATTGACTCATTCGTATGACATTACTAACCTTTGTCATTTTTTGTACTGTCAGTAGGAAAGATTCTTTCATTATTTTTATGAGGGACTTCCCCTAGCATAGTTATATAAATCTTCTTTTCTCTGCCATACTTTACAGGGATTCAATGGAGGTCTGACTTTGAGATGGTCAATGCAGGATCATATTCTTTTTTAGGTCAATATTCTCTTTAATATGTAGGCTTTAACACTTAGCTTGATGCAATTTTCTCAGCGTCTCCTACCCCCACCATTTTCCCCCCATTTGCAGATCTTAATTCATATGGTAAGTCTTTATGTATCTGAATCTCAACAGTGGTCTAGGTTTAAATTCTTTTCAATAGAAATACTGCATCCCATGTCAACTAAGCAATGTATTGTGCAATTATCTTCAGAGCTCTTGAATATTTTATGACCTTGAAAATTTTGAGGATCATCCATAGGGTGAATGAGCACATAGCTGATTCTACAAGAATCAGCCTCTAACCCACCCTAAAATTATCTATTTCAAAATAGAAAACATTTTAAGGAAATTATATTATCTTCTTGCTAATTAGAGTCCACGTCTTCTTGGCTACTGTCAAATGCTGTATCCAAAGAAATACTAATTATTGTATTTATCTTTCTTATAAAACTATATGTTACATAATTCCATTATGTAAAACTATAATTTCTTTTATTACTGTATCTTAAAAGTCATATTACTATGTATTTGACTTTATGTTAAAATACATACACATTTAATAGATAGCACATGTATTAAAACATCTAGAAAGGTTGCTGAATCCTAAAATATTTACAAATAGAGATATATCAAAAAGAGTAAATAAAAATGTTTTACACTTATTGTTACAAAAATAGCAAGCTAAATATTTCAGATCAAAAGTATAAAAACTCAAAAATTTATATTTCTTATAAAATCATTAAACTAAAGTTATGTCTGGACTAAAACTAAACAGCATACATGACTGAGACAAGTAAAAAGTAAAAAATGATGGTTTTTCCCTGTGTTTGCAAGTATGAAGAAATTTAAATTCTGCTTGTAAATTATCTCATAACTCAGGATGAAAAAAATATTCTAAAATGTGAATCTTCTTTGCAATACAAAAACATGCACAGAGGACTACATCCTTAAATCAAGGGTCAAATAACGAAAAATGTACCAGTCCTGGAGTAGAAAGAAAGCTGTCACTTTTTTGTTACCCAGTCATTTAGGAAATCTTAAGCCTCTCTCAAAACAGTTTGTCATAGTTCCAGTAAAGAATTATACTCAGTAAATTATCTTCAGGAGACTATCAGAACCTTAGAACCCCTCTGGACTAATAATATACCGTAATTAATATCCTTAGTTTTATATTAATAATAATGTTTTAGGAAATTAGCACATAGGAAAAGAAAAACAGTTATACCCAGAATATTTCTCCATAAGCAAGATTAGCAGAAATAATGAGCTACAGAAAAAAACTCATAGTTTTTCAACTTTTTATTATTAAACAAAAATGATAAAATTACTACCTTTATGATATTTTAAGAAAGATGAGCTGGAAAGAAATTATGAAAACTAATAGGGTTGACTAGCAAAAAGATGATTAGATATTGTATAAGTAAACATTCAATAATTCAAGTACCAATGTTAGAAATTTAATGAATGGGTTTAAAAGCAGGAAACAAACAGCTAAAAACAAAATCGATGAATTAGAATGCAAGTTAATATAAACTACAATTAATTTTGATTGGAAGCCAATCAAAAATAATCAGATGTGCAAAGAAGCAGACTAATATTATACATAATGACTAGTACACTCAACTAATAGAAATAACACCAAGACTTATAAAGACGATGGAATTAAACACAGCACATTACCCATTCCCCAGGCAGAGGGCCTTCAAACTTTGCACTCTGAGATTCAGAATTGTTGCAGTTCAGTAATTTCAGTGAGTCTCTTTTTCTTACTCCTACAAATAGGAATGTTTTAGTTTTCCTTTCCCTGTCTTGTGACATTTCTAGAGCCTTTTATGAGAATAAATCATCCTTTTACAACATTAGAGGAGTAACATCCAGATATCATGTACAGATCACCATTAATTACATCTTACTTAAAAATTACAGTGAGTTATGTGGAGATATTGTCTTTAAGATCATATTGTGACTGAATTGAGTATTGGGTTTATCTGTCTTTGCAGGTAAGTGGTTATAGTTTGCTTAAGGGAGGGAGAGAGGGCCAAATATTTGGTGATCACCAGGACTAATTGTGGTGGATCGTTATTTTATTAGTGCTGCACCTTGATTATATCTGCCTCTGAATCCCCAGGACATGGCAGGAGTGTATTTATTAGGCTTTTTTTATGGAGTGAGGACACCTGATTAGTAATAGGTAGCATTTGGTGAGCAAAAATGGCACATGCTTTTCTCAGACCAAATATTTGATGGATAATACAAGATGCTCCATAACTACCTTTCTCTCCAACATGGCAGTCAGTAACATTATAGGTAATGGCTACATCTTTAGCCTGGGGGATTTAGAGAAGGTGACTCCAATTTAGCAACTTACAGTGTGAGCGATAAGTAGACAATTATGTGGCTTTTTATTTTGAACCTCAGCATTATCTAGCTCAAGGTTTCTCAACTTAAGCAGTCTGTGTGTGGCCTGGGTAATTTCCTGTTCTGAGGTGAGGACTGTCCAATGTGTTACAGCATTATTTGGCAATTTTCTGGCCTCTATTCAATGGATGTCAGATATCAGTAGCATCCACGCCCACCCACCCGATTGAAGCTAAATATGTCTGCAGACATTTCCACATGCCTCCAGGAGATAAAATCACTCCTGATTATTCTGGCTTAAAAAATTAGTAAAGCAAGATAAACATGACTATGTAAAACAATAATAATATTATCCCTTTAAAACCAAATATAATTAAAATATATGAATAGTCAGGATTTAAACTCCTCTAAAGTTCTTGCATTGACAAAAGGGTACTGAGTTCTGTCATTCCTTTAGATAATAGTTCATGCTCTAAATTCTATATTAATCATTAGAGGAATAAAATTAATAGTATCTGATATAAGAAATGGGTGAAAACCAGCTAGGACAAAACACACACACACACACACACACACACACACACACTGACTTTAGACACGAATGTATCAGTGGTTATATTAAATATTATATTTGCATATTAAAAAGATGTTAATCAGACTCATGAAACAAAGTCCGATTTGCAAGTTACCAAAGTAGTAAGTAAAAAATAGTAAAGATATATTTCCCTAAATATATAAGAATCAAAATATTGTCAATAAAAAACTAATTAACAGCATGTTTACTTAGTTATATTAATAGCAAACAAAATACACATTGAGCCAGAGAGCATTATTGAAGCCAATGTATATACAAGTTTCAATTAGAGGGAGAGATACAATCATTCTAAATTTGTATCACTTAATGACATATTATCTCTTTCCCTTTCTCTTTCTCTGGTTCTTCACAAATACATGCTGCATGCAACAACATAGGCACAAACAGCAAAATGTGGAAAACTAAAGCAATAAAACTAGGAAATTACAAAATCCATAGAGTGGAGAATGTTAACACACTCCTCTTACTAACTGATAGAACAAATGGACAAAGAAAAAAAAGTAGAGATACACAGAAGACTTAAACAAGCTTAACAAACAAGACCTAAATAGGATACAACATAATACTGTTCCCAAGAAGTGAGGGGCACACTTTTTTTTGAGCTTACAAAGAATATTTATAAAACCCAACTAGAAAAACTATGAAGTTTTAAGGAAATATTAGCAAATTTCAAATCATCGAAATCACATATCACATAATGTGCATTTTCTGGACAAACACATTTATGTTATAAATCAATAAACTTACTACTCCAAAATTATGTTTTAAATTTCTACTGCATGCATACTATAAGTTATAGATAAATAACCCATTATTCAAAGAATAAATTAAGAAAAATATAAATTAGAATATTAGAATATATTCTAATATATTATATATATTCTACTATATTATATAGAATAATATAGTATAATAATACATTCTATATTATTATATAGAATATAATTCTATATTATATAGACTAATATATTAGAATATATATCAGGATATATTATATAATCTAATATATTGTATAGAATAATGTATTAGAGTATTAACAAAAATGCTACATAGCAAAACTTCTGGAATCCTAATATAGTGAGATGTTCTAAAAAATTTATAGCATTAAATGCTTATGTTATATTGTAGGAGAGCTAAAATCTAATGATTCAAATTTTCATCTCAAGAGTTTGGAAATAAATCCAAATTAGATAATTTTTTAAAAGGCAAAACATATATTTGAGACAAAGATTAAACAAAAAATTAAATGGTGTAAGATTGGGAAAACTAAAATGATGAAAATAGAAAATGTATACATTAATGAAAAATTTGACAGACAAAATAAACATAAATAGGAAACGTATAAAAGCTGATTATAACTGTTTGAAAGAGGTTATCAATGAAGGGGTATAGGTGTTTCTTAGTAAAGAGAGACTCACTAGACCTAGATGGTCCAGGTTACAAAGTCTTTATAACCATTCACTATGCTCTACATTCACATTTAATACAGTCTTTTATTTGTCTATTATATTTTTCAATCAAAATGTTTATACACTAAATTTAAAATAAATATTTAGAGAATATTCAAGTATATAATCATTACCATTGCTTTAAAAGTGTTTTAATTATCATAATCCTGTATGCAGAAAAGATAAAACTCAATTTTATTCAAAATTAAATTACTCTCATGCCTGTAATCCCAGCACTTTGGGAGACTGAGGCAGGTGGATCATGAGATTAGGAGATCGACACCATCCTGGCTAACACGACAAAACCCTGTCTTTACTAAAAACATCCGCAAAAAAATTAGCCAGGCATGGTGGCGGGTGTCTGTAGTCCCAGCTACTCAGGAGGCTGAGGCAGCCCGGGCGACAGAGTAAGACTCTGTCTCAAAAATAAAATAAAATAAAATAAAATAAAATAAAAAAATAAATAAATAAAATAAAATTACTTATAGGCAATAAGATAGAGAATAACATTCTATCAGTTTAATGTCAAAAATGATTACAGAGGTTTAAATGTAGAAGATTATACACCATGCCAATGGCTAAATTTATTTTAAGAATTAAGAAAAGTTCAACTCGTGTTAGTCAGTTAACTTAGGATATCTCGTTTATTTATGACAATAACCAAAAATGTTTGGGTGAGAGGTATATTATTATCTACACAATTTGGACAAGAGAACTTTGAATCAAAAGTAAAATAACCTACTCACTTTTATATTAAGCAGCAAACTAAAGTTTTAAACAATGTTTTTCTTCCAGAACTAAATTCCTTACACTTCATGAACTATGCAGTTTAAATAGTTTTGATAAATTACTTAAAAGGATATACTTCCAAATTAGTTTGGAAACTAGCATGACCTTGATAACAAAACTTAGCAAAGACAGTACATAAAAGAAAACTATAGTTTGAATTTTTTGTTTGATAAAGTTAATATTCTAAATCAATTATTTGTATGACTAAAAAGCCAAAGGGAAATCTGCAGTAAATACTGGAATTGAGAGATGCACAGAAGTCTTATTTTTTCACTCGTTTTCTGCCTCTAGGAAATATTTTCTTAGTATTTTTGAAAAACCATGATTATAGCATTTATAATAAATATAAAATAATCTAAATAGTAGCATACATATAAAGGGTGATTTTTAAATGGCATAAAACGAAGTCCTTGCTACACTATGCACAGCTCTCAATACGGCTACTGCCAATAATTGTAAAATGTTATTTAGATTATTACCTGATTAAAAAGGTACAGTAAAACAAGTCTAATTTCTGCTTTTTTATTTTGCTGCTGTCTGTGTTGTTTTTAAATACTTTTTGAAGCAAATATGAATGGAGACAGGAATATTAATATATATAAACATACTTAACATACAAATGATTTCAGGAAATATTATGACTGACAATGCTGAATTTGCCTCAAGCGCCTCACAATCAACTTTATCATTTATTTTCTCGGTGAGCCCTACTTAGACACTCATGTTTCCTCATTTTTAGGGCCATAGTTGGTTAGATAATGGACAACCGTTTTCAAATAGAAATAAATGTTTTCTTAAAAATTAAATTGTAAGAGGCAAACGCTGTATTTTGTGACACTCCAAAAATGTCTATTCTTTCATTAGGAAAGTAGTGTATACTTTTTTCTTTTCTCCAAGTTGACAGTATGTTTCTCCCAAGAAATTAATCATCATAATTAATAAACAATCAAGTAGCTGAGGGTATACCATTCAAACTCCCTCCAAGAAACTGAAGAGCCAGTTTTTCCTTATTCCTAATCTCAGTAAAAGACTTTTCAGAGATAAAATTATTTTTCGTTTTATATAACATAAAAAAAGTTTTTCTACTGCCTGTATATGAAAGTGAGAGTGGGGAAAATGAGAAGCAAAGGAACAATATTAAGTAAGCCCCTTTTGTGGAGTCCTGAACAAGTATAGATAAAATTAGCTAAGATAGGTGAAGACATGTTTTAAAAGAAAGATAGATGAGTAAAATTGATGGAAATCTCTGCTTTATGTTTTCATTGTCAAAGGCCAAGACAGTCAAATCAATTAGATTCATTAAATGATAAGGTTAATGTTCAAACCTATGTACTTAATGCTGCTAGCTTGTATGAGCAGCATTCCTGATTGCCCTTTCTTAATGAATGCAGGAGAGTGTATATCTAATATGCCAAGGTTTTGCCCTATATTTCTGAGACTAAAATTCTGCTTTAATCCAAGAACCAAGCAATTCCATTAAAATTCTATACTTGCCAAAAGGTTTTGATTAACATTTGACATCAATTTTGAGCTCTGAGGCATTTTAGTAGAGGTTACACAGGATTTAATATCTTGGAACACACACTTAAGTGTATTACCTTAGAAGGCATGGGGAGCCCACAGTAGGAAGAGTCGTGTCCTGAAATATTAATTTGATTTAATGTCTTAGAAGCAGTGTTAGAAAGGCTTTTGAATAGGAGAAGATGGGAGGGGCAAATAAGATCCATTTGCCTTCCTACCATATTGTTTAATTACTATCATTGAGTTGCCTAATTTACTGGATAACAATTAAATTCATCCATCTAATTGTAGGTGTTTTATGTGATTTGTAGTTTGGCAATAGAATTTATAATTATGCAATACATTCTCATCTGTCTCTATATCCATAAAAATGTATGATCAATTAAAGATTCTCTACGCATTTTCTAGTTGTAGCCATATTTCTAAATAAACAGAATCATTTTCTGTAACAATTCACTGAGCTGATGTTCATTTTTATTTTATTTGTAAGAATTATTGAATGACTTTATAAAATAATTTGGGTCAAAAATAACTGTTTGTTTAATAAATTCCATTGAATTGCCTCAGGTAATAAAAAGGCTGAGTTTCTTTTTTTTCAATGCGTATAGAAATTAATATGATTCATCTCTTGCTGTCAAAAGCTTGAAATTCTCTGAGGCGTCAGGGACGTCGAAAATTCAGGTGAGGCAAGAAAACTTCTAGAAAAAAAAGAAAAGAAAAGAATCAGAAAAGAAAAAATTGCATTTCATTTATCATTTTTAAAGAGTTGTTTGTTAAAATGTTGAAATGGTGCAAAAGTTATTTTGCTAATCATAAGTTTTTCTTATGTGTCAGTGTCTACCAGTCATCTCGCGCCTTCCTCTGAAAAATGGTAGAACATTTTATATTAATAGAGACATTTTATTCATTTAAAGCTAAATATTTATATTGAAACTCAAATATTAGCAATACATTATTTGCAATGCTTTAATTTACTCCAGATCTTTCAATATTTAGAAATAAAAATATACTCAATTATCTTTTCAACAAATGACCTTTGGAAAACTGGTTGTTGACATGCAAAAGAATGAATTTATATCCTTATCCTATGCCAGCGGTCCTCACCCTTTTTGACACCAGGGATCAGTTTAGTGGAGGACAATTTTTCCACTGAGTGTGGGGGCAGAAGGAGGATGGTTTTGGAATGAAACTGTTCCACCTCAGATCATCAGGCATTAGATTCTCATAAGGAGCACATAACTACCTAGATCCCTCACAGTCACAGTTCACAATAGGGTTCCTGCCCCTGTGAGAATCTAATGCAGGATGCTGATCTGACAGGAAGCCGAGTTCAGGTGGTAGGGTAATGATTGCTCACCTAATGCTCACCTCTTGCTGGGCCTCCCAGTAATGGTTTGTGGCAGGGGGTGTTAGAGCGGGTAACCCCTGTCTTCTTAGGCCATTGCAAAAATTACCTTAAAATGGATTAAAGGCTTAAACATAAGACCCCAAACTGTAAAAGTCTTATTAAAATAGATGGGGAAAAATTTTAGGACATTGAATTTGGCAATGATTTCTTCAGTATAATACAACAGCACAGAAGAAAGAACAAAAAATAGACAAATGGTATTACATCAAACAAACACTTTTGTGCCCTTCTCGTTTTTGGTCTGGCATAAGAAGAACCCACATGTCCTACCTCCATCCTAAGAACAAATCAAAAGCTAAGCAAAATTAAAAATCAACAGCTCTACTTGGTCTGGCAGAAAAGTGGGATCTACTCCCCAAAAGCTGGAGAGACAGATGGATGGACACAGAATCACAATGTACTAAAGCAGAAAGCCCTGAGCCAAAACTTAGAGGAATCAGTGTCAGGGTAGGAAAACCTGAACTGTAACTGATGAGTTGCTAGAGGTTCAGGGTAGGCAAGCGTACATGATAAGTACTACAATTTTACATGTCAATTTAAAAATAAATGTGGGAGAAAGGAAAACAACTCCAAGTGAACCCAAGCAAGGCAGTGGTGGAGGTACAAGAGGGCAATTTTGTGAGTTTTACCTACAATAGTCAAATTAATAGAAACAGAAGGTGGAAAGTGGGTTACAAGGATCTTGGCAGAGTGGGAAATGGGGAGCTGTTTAATGAGTACAAGTTTCAGTTTTACAACATAAAAATTTCTAGAGATCTGTTGCACAACAAAGTGAATGTACTTAACACTATTGAACTGTACACTTTAAAAATGGTTAAAAAATTCAATGTAAAAGGTATCCTCACCCTCACTTATTACATGTATCATGTAGTGTATTACATCACACAAGTATACCTTAATATAGTTAACCAACTTATTATTCATAGACATATGAATTGTTTTATGTATTGTGTGTTACAAAATATTTTCTGTGAAAAACTAATATGATGTAAATGTTCTGGAGTATTCCAATGGGGTCATAAAAAGATGGGCACATCTGCCAGAAAGATTGTGTAGTAGGATTGAGTAGCAGTTCCCATGAAGTAAAAGGATGGCAAGAGGTGGTATCTTTTGAGGCAAGGAAATATAATATTTCAGGAAGGGCAGAGCAAATAGCCATGTACATTTCTGCTATTTAGTTTGAATCAAATGCTGGAGTGGAATTGATCATTCAATATGGTGAGACAGGGATCCTGGAATCTTTAAGTTTGCCATTTCAGGAGAGTGAAAGGAATAAAACCTCCTTAGACAGGGCTCATTCTTTATGAGTCATATAGAAACATAAGCAAGATCTATGACCGTAAAAAAGCCTTTTGAAATTGTTTGTTATGAAGTAGAAATGAAGCCAGTAGCTGGATCAAAATGTAAGGTCCTCAAAGTGTTTTTGTTGCTGTGGTTTTACCTTTTGTTTATTGTTTCATTAAAACTTTTATTATGAAATAACTACAAATTCACATTCAGTGGAAATAATGCGAAGAGAGCCTATGTATTCTTTGGCCACTTTCCCCCAATGGAAGGAAACATCTTGCAAAACTCTAGTTTTTGCAAGACATTATAACCAAACATTGACATTGACACAATCAAGTAACATAATATTTTCATCTCCATAAGCATTTCCTCATGTTGTCCTTTTGTAGTCATTCTCTTCACTCACCTTCCTTAACCCCTAGTACCAATACTCTGTACTCTGTATTTCTATAAATTTGTGATTACATGAATATTGCATAAATACAATCATAAAGCATGCAATTTTGTGGGGCTGGCTTTTCCACTTATCATAATTCCCTTAAAAATTATTTGCATTGTTGTGTTTATCACTAGGCTATTTCTTCTTGCTGAATAGCTTTCTGTGGTGTGAATATATCTTACAGTTTGCTGAACATTCACCTATTAAAGAACATATTGAGTGAGTGTTTCCAGATTTTGGTTATTGCAGTAAAGATGCTATGAATATTTTTTTCCTGAGATTTTAGGGGAAAATAAGTTTTACTTTCTCTGGGTTCCCCAGTGTCAAAGAGTGAAATGACTGGGTCATGTGGTGATTGCATAGTTTGGTAAGAGACTGCCAAACTCTTTTCTAGAGTACTTGTACAATTTTGCATCCCCATCAGAAATGTGCAAGTCATCCAGTTTCTCCAAATTTTCACCAGTATTTGATCTTGTCATCACCTTGTATTTTAGCCATTCTAATAGGTATGCAGTAATATCTCGTTGTGGATTCAATTTGCACTTTCCTAATAGCTAATGATGTTGAATATCTTTTCACATACTATTTACCATCTGTATATCTTCTTCAGTAAAATGTCTCTACATATCTACATGGCTTTTATCCATTGCCCATTTTCTAACTCAGTTGGTAGTTTGAATTTTAAAACTTCATGTATTCTAGATACTAATTCTTTGTCAGATAAGCGCTTTGAGACTACTTTCTCCCAGTCTGTGGCTTGTCTTTTCTTCCTCTTAACAGTGTATTTCATAGCGATCATTTTAATTTTGATGAAATCCAATTTGTAAATTTTTCCTTCAACGAATCATTTTCTGTTTCTGTTGCCAAATCTAGAAACTTTTTGCTTAGCCTTGATCCGGAAGATTTGTCTCAAATACTTTTTCTAAAAGTTTTATAATTTCAGATTTTATATTTGTTTATGATTTATTTATGTTTACTTTTGTACAAGGTGTGAGGTTTAGACCGATGTTTGTTTGTTTTATTTTTTTGGCCTACAGCTGTCCAATTGCTCCAGCAACATTTGTTGAAAATTCTATATTTCCTCTATTTTGTTACTTTTGCACCTTTGGAAAAAGTCAATGAGGCATAACTGTGTGAGTATATTTGGGGGTTCTTTATTCTGTTCCGTTGATCTATGTTTTTCATCTGTCTGCCAGTACCACAGTATTGATTACTAAGTCTTGAAATCACATAGATTGATTCTTCTCACTTTCTTCATCTTTTACAAAATAATTTTAGCTATCCTAGTTTGTTTGCATTTCCATATACATTTTAGGGTAACTTCATATATCTCTAGAAAAAGTCAAAATTTTAACAAATCTAAAATTTTCATAGGAATTGCATTAAGCGTCTGTCATTTGAGAAAAAAAGAAATTGACATTCTTAGGATTTTAAGTCTTCCAATTCATGACCATACTATGTCCCCATTTCTTTAGTAAATTTTTTTACCATAAAATTTCTATACATGTGTTGTATGGAAATGGAAACCTAAGCATTTCAATTTCTTGAACAATTAAAAATGATATTGCATTATTAAATTTGATTTCCATGTATTCATTGCTAATACATAGAAATATATTTTATTTTGTACATTGTTCTCATATTCTGTAATACAGCTGAGCTCAATAGTTCTAGAAATGTTTGATAGACTAAGATTTTCTACATTTAAAAGTATGCCATTTGTAAATACAGATGGTTTTCTTTCTTCCTCTCAAGTTTTATGATTTTTGTGTCTTTTTCTCAATGTATTGCATAGCTAGAAATTCCAGTACTATGTTGAATAAGAGTGATAAAAATGGACATCTTTACCTTATTCTCGGCCTTAGTAGCAAAGTATACAGGGATACACATCATTGAGTATGTGAGTTGAAGATTATTGTATATGTTCTTTATCAAGTTTTAAAAACGTTTTTCTGAAGTTTTTAATCATGAACAGATGTCAGATTTTCTCAAATGCTTTTTTCACACTGTAGAAATATGGTATTACATTAAAATATAGTAAATATATTAATGTAGTTATGTGATTTCTGTCTGTTTCTTTGTTAGCCTATGAATATAGTGCATTGTACTGATTATATCTTAAATATTAAACCAGTATGGAAAAACCTATATGGTGTTTAATTATTTTTATATGTTATTGGATTATATTTGCTAATATTTTACAAATATTTTTGTGTCTCTACTTATGAGGATATTGATCTCTAGTTTCATTCTTGTGTTACATTTTCTGGCTTTCATATATGGTTTCACAAAATTAATTGAAAAGTGTATTCCACGTTTCTAAAACCTCTAAAAGATTGTGCAGAACCAATAATATCTTTTCCTGAATATTTGATAGAATTCTCCAGTGAAACCAATTAGACCTGGAGATTTCCTTTTCGAGGATTTTGCAATTTTTTTGAATTCAATTCTCTTCATAGTTATCGAACTATTCAAATTATCTATTTTACATTGTATATGTTGTGATGGTTTAACTTTTTGCAGGAATTTGTCTATTTCACTATCATTGTCAAATATTTTTGTATACAGTTGTTTACAATATTCTTTTTATCCTTTACACATCTATAGTGTCTGTACTTATATTTTGTTTTATTCTTAATATTGCAATTTATTTCTTACCAGTTTTTCTTTACTATTTTTGTGTTTTTGTTAATTATGTTGATCTCTGCAAAGAAGCACTTCTTTGTTTCATTAATTTCCTTTTTAGATATTTTGTTTACAATTTCTTTGATTTTTCTCTATTATTGTTATAATTTTCTTTATGATCTATTTCCTTCCTTCTGACTGCTTTAGGTTTATTTGGTTCTTCTTTCTCTAGGTTCTTGAGGTAGAAAGAAACTTACATGATTGATTTGAGGTTTCTTATCTTTACCAGTACTATGAATTTTCCTCCGAGCACTTCTCTGACTGTCCTACAAATGGCGATATGGTTTATTCATGTTTACATGCAGTTTAATGTTACATTATATTATTTATTTATTTTTAAACATATCTGGGAGTACAACATGTGATTTCTTTCATGTGTACATTGCACTGTGTTGAAGTCTGGGCTTTTAGTGTAACCATCACTTAAATAGTGAACATTGTACACAGTAGATAATTTTTCAACCTTCACTCCCCTGACCATCCCACCTTTTGTAGTCTCTGATGTTTATTATTCCACTTTGTAAGCCCCTGTGTAGTAACTGTTTAGCACTCACTTCCAAAGAAGAACATGCAGTATTTAACTTTCTGAGTTATCTAATTGAGACATTGGCCTCCATTTCAATCCATGCTGCTGCCAAAGACATAATTTTACTCTTTTTTTGGCTGAGTAGTATTTCATCATGTGACATATATATGTAACATTTCTTTATCCAATCCTCTGTTGACAGATACTTGGTTAATTCCATAGCTTTGCTATTTTAATAGCACTGCAATAAACAAATAAGCCCACGTATCTTTTTGATATGATTTATTTCCCTTTGGAAGTAGTGGGATGGCTGGATCAAATGACAGTTCTATTCTTAGTTCTTTGACTATCTCCATCCTATTTTCCATAAAGGTTGTACTAATTTACATTCCCACCAACAGTGTGTAAGTATTTCTTTTTCTCCACATCCTCATCAATATCTGTTATTTTTAGATCCTTTAGCCATTATGACTGGTGTAAGATGAGACACCATCTCAGTGTTTGTCTTGATAACGTTGTTTCCCTGAGCCTTCCTCTTTAGAAGAAGATTAGTTAGAAGTGTGTTTAGTTTCTAAGTACTGGGAAATTTTCTTGTTATTGTTTTGTTATTAATTTCCAGTTTACTACCATTGTGCTTGAGGAACACATTCTGTATTATTTTAAATGTATAAAAGCTTTTGTGGTTTATTTTAAGCCCCAAATATGGTCTACCTTTCTTTGTATTCTAAAGGCATATGAAAAGACTATGTATTTTGTTGTTGTTGGTTGGAGTGTTTTATAGATATTAATTAGTCTGTTGGTTAATGTGTTTTTGAATTATCTATCCTTGCTGATTTTCATTCTAGTTTTTCTATCAAGTTCAGAAGCAGGTCTTGAAACCTTCAGCTATAATTTTTGTCTGTTTTTTCATTTATGTCATTTTTGTTTCACATAATTTACAGCCTATTGTTAGAAGCATACACATTTAGAATTGCTGTGTATTCTTGGTGGATTTACCCTTTCATCATTACACATTCTCTCACTTTCTCTCTGAATTTTCTTTGCTCTGCATTTTACTTAATCTCATAATAATATTCCTACCCCTAATTTCAGCTGAATAACATTTTCAAGATTGTTCCTTCTTCTACTTTCACCCCACCTATATACTTACATTTTAAGTGAGTTTCTTACAGACAGCATATAGTTGGTTCATAATCAGGTGATCTCTGCCTTTTGTGTATTTAAGTTAATTACCTTTATATAACTTTTGTTACGTTAAGGCTTATATTTGGCCTTTTGCATTTTGTTTTCTGTTTATTCTGCATTTTTCTTCTCTTTCTCTGATTTCTTTTTTCTGCCGTCCTGTGGGTTGCTTGAACTTTTTTAAACATTGCATTTTGATTATTCCGTAGAATTTTTGAATACATCTCTTCGCATAGCTTTTTTAGTGGTAGCTATAGGTATTACATTACATATTCACACTTTATCACAGGCTACTGGTATAATCATTTTATTAGTTTGAGTGAAGTATATAAATCTTACTTTACTTTTTGTCCTTTTATAATTTTAGGTCTATAAAATAATTGTCTTAAAAATTTCTGCTACATTTATTTAAAACTATATCAGATAGTTGTTTTTTCAACCATTAAACATAATTTATCAAACTCAATAGTAAAGGGAAGATCTATTTTTTCACCCCGATTTTTGCTTATCATATTCTTTCTTCTTTCTTGATGGTCTAAGAGTCCATCTTTTATTATTTCCTTTCTGTGTAAAGCACTTTTTTTAAGCCTTTCCTTTAAAGTAGTCTCATTGGCAACAAATTCTTTTTGTTTTCCTTTATCTGAAAAAGTCTTAATTTCCCCCTTCATTTCTGAAGTATATGTTCTTGGGTGGAGAAATCATCATGAAATGTTATTTTCTTTCAGCAGATGAAAAATACTATGAGACTTGCTTCTGGTCTTCATAATTTCTGATAAAAAAAATTCTCTGCTATTCCATTTGGTTCTTCTCTATATTATATGAAAATAATTCTCTGCCAATGGTTTCACATTTGTTTTGTTTTTAGAAGCATTATATAAAGTATCTTGGTGTGGGATTTCTATTTTCCTCCTGGTTGGGATTCACTCATCTTTCTAAATCTATAGTTTTATGCCTTTTGCCAAATTACACAAGTTTTTAGTTATTATTTTTGAAAAATATATATCCCATTCCTTTTTCTTCTTTCCTCCCATCAATAACATAAATGTTACAGCTTGTATTATAATTCCACAGGTCCTTGAGGCTCTCTTTACTTATTTTTCAATGAATTTGCTCTCTGTACTCCCGGAAGAGAAATTTCTGTTGTTCAGTTTTCCATTCACTGATTTTTTCCTCTGTTTGCCCATGTCAGTTTTCTGTTTTTGAGCCAAATGTTTGAGGTATTTATTTTAAATTGGTTATTACATTTTTCATGTATTAAATTTTCATTTAGTTATTCTTTACATCTATTGATGATGTAATAGTTTTTTGCCGATTTTTTTGCTAGGACTTCTTATTTTATCATTTGTTTCAAGTGCATAAAAATGCATTTTTATGATGGCTAGTTTAAAATTTTTGTCAATTAATTCTAAAATCTCTGTCACCTTAGTGTTAACACCTATTGTGTTTTCTCATTCAGTTACAAATCTTAATTCTTTGTATGATGAGTAATTTTTTTATTGTGATGTGGATATTTTGAGTATTCTGTAATGAAACTCTGGATTTTATTTAAGCCTTATGTTTTGTCTGTCTTCTTTTGACACTTCTTTGGCCAGAGAAGTGGGACAGAGCACAGCCATATTTGTCACTTACTATCTGTTGATGACTGAGAAGAAAGAGGGCTTTTCTATACTGAGGAGTGTGGCTGGGACTCCTGGATTCCATTAGCTCTCCACAGACACCTGTCTGTGAGAATTAGATGTGCCTTGCAGGTGCTTCTCACATGACTTCCACTGACAGTATGTCACAAGAGTGGTCTCATTACTGCTAGACAGATTAAAAGTTCTTACTCTCCACTAGACCTTTTGTGACACAACCAAGTAGGAAGCAGAGGGGAACCTGTTTACTGCTGGGTGCACCTGCAAATCTGTTTGCATGATCTCCACTGACTCTAGCAGTGTCTTATTACCATAGAGAACAAGTGAAAATCTTAGCCTTTCAATTAAGTATTCACTGTGTCAACCAAATGGAAGGGTAATGGTGCCTTATTATAGCCCTCAGAGGGGAATTCTAAGCTCTTCATTAAGCCTTTATTTGTGCTGAAGAAGGTGAGACCACTATTTTCTCTGTGGTGTTTGCATGGAAAAGGTCACTTATTTTCTTAAAGTTTGCTGTCTCTCTAGGTTGCCCTTTTGCCAGTCCTTTGGCCAGAGAAAGCAGGCTTAGGTTTTAGCTTTTATTGTCTGTATTTATTGGCCTTCCTGGTTTTTTTTTTCTACTTCTTCATATCCAAATATTACATATATAAGTAAAAAAAAAAAAAACCCAGGGAATACACTATTATGTCATTTCTTGAGTCCTGTGTTTTTATCCAGTCTGTCTTCCTCTTTTCATCTTTTCAAATCTTCTCATTTGTTTTATATATGATGACCAAGGTATCCAGTTTTATGTAGCAGGGAAAATATGGAAAAATAAGGTATTTTATCTATCTTCCCCAAAACAGAAGTCTCATTTAGCATTTTTAAATTTTTTTTATTGACTACATTGCACGTAGTTTTTATTCTAAAGAAAATCATCAACAGTGAAAAGCAAAATTCTAAAGGCAAGAAAGGGTCTAACTGCAGGAAGAAAATCTTTGACAACGTAAGAACTTGCATTGTGAATATAAATGTAAGTGTTAGATTTTGATGAGATCTTTTGGGCATGATAAAGTATTATGAGACAAAGTATCTTATTCCTTTTATCTTTGTAGTGAAATAATCAATATCGTCAACCAAAAATAAAAGCATATTTTGAAAGTTTAGCGTGAGATAACATGAAACAATCTTTTCTAAATGTGGTAAAGCATGTAGAACAATATTGTAGACTTGCCACAGCCATACTGAAAATCTGTTGTTTGTAGAGGCAGCTGTGAAATGAAATCATCAAACATGGTGTGTGCTCCTTTTTCCAGAAGATAAAATAATATAGAACATTGGATTAACAAGAGCTGTGGCTTTGCCAAGAAAGTTGAAAAGTGAGAGAACAAGGAAACGGTGTTGAACATGTATAGACACCATTGATTGTACTGATGGAACACGGATCACTATTTCGGAAATGAGGGGGGGCATCTAATAAAAAGGTTTTAAGATTAGGGAATTAGTGATAATAATAGCATCAAAAGGCTGTTACCATCAAAGGACTCGGGAGTGAAGTGGGAGACAAATGTCTGAAAGGGCGATGAAGAAGAGAAAGAGCACCCATTCCACCTCCAGGCCCTGTAGTACCTGTGGCGTAAGAGAAGACTAATCTCAATGAAAAAAACAGGTTTCATTTTGAGCAAGAAAAGGATGGCATGACTACATAGGTATTTAAAGATCTGGGAATATGCTGATGACAGAGCACAAAATCTGCACAATGCAGTGAAGGCTAGAGCTCAAAAGAGGTGTAGGTGATTGGGTCATACTGGGGAAGTGGAGAGATATGATGCAGAGGTTCAGCTGATGAGTAATACCACGTGAAGCTGGATCTCTTATGGAAATGGAGGTAAACAAGACTCAGTCCATGAAGTAATTAGTCCTGGTATTCTCTGAAGGGTAGGCGAATAATTTTCTAATTGGAGTTACTTTTGGCTATAATTGGACATCTTTACTGGTGATATAGGCAGTCTTTTAAGGAAGTCAAAGGGGCTGTTTTGATTTAAAGAGTGTGAAGAGACATTGCTGGTAATACTTTATCCATTTAATGTATGTTATGACTCAGTTTCTTAATTTGAAATTTTCTTTGTTTGAAATGTAAAGTCCGTAGTGTTTAGTAAATAGAAATAAACAAACTTTATGATATATAGCATGTCTCTTTCTGTCATTGTTTTACTCTATGATTCTTGGTTTCCATATGTACTTCCAGCTCTATCTATATATAAACAGTGGGTCACTAGGGACCATATTTAGACAGATGAGTGTGCTTTGGAATTATGGCACTTCAGTAATCAGCTATATATCTGTCCTGGAACACTCGCTCTTGATGCTATACCATTAAATCACCCAGTGAACTTTGTTTCCAAGATTTAAGTTTTCAAAATAGAAGAGGCAGAACAGATATTTTTACAACAAATACAGATTGGATTGATTAATTTTATCTTATTTGAAAGTAAGAGTTATATTTTATCACCAAAAGCCTTCTTAAGAACTTAAGGAAGGTCAGACACATCAAAATTTTTATACATAAATTGATTCATTTTATAAAAATAAACACAATCTGTGTGCACGTATATATAACTTAAGATTTTTTTAATAAATAATATGCATAAAAATGTACATTATAATATTGTTTTATACTTTTTATTCAAGGTTAAAATTAGGCACCTTTTTAATTATATCATTGGTTCCACCACACAATGACTATTCAAATGCTGTTGCAACAGCACATTCTACAGAGGTTAAATTATTAAAACCATGTGAAAAAGCATCAGTTCTTAGAAAAACTATAAGAAATAGTCTGATTATTAAGAAGTTCAGTAGATTTTGTTTAATAACCTCAGTATGTCTCCAACTACAGTTTTTAATTCACTCAGCTCCACTGATTGTAAATATTTTATTTTTTCATAATTTTTTGCATAACATGAGATATTTATATTTCACCATGTCAAATCTATGTGATTCAAATTCCCATAAAGTAAACCTAAACTTATAATAAAGAAAACTATATATTGTGTCTATATGTGTGTATACATCTAAATATATGTATGTATGTATGCATATATGTATATACATATATATGTACAAATATGTGTATGTATGTGTATATACACATATGCATATATATACACATGCATGCATGTATGCTTAATGTTTAATGTATATATGTACACACACATATACACACTTACTCAATTAGCATAATTTTCTTCAATATTTTAATGAAAGACAATCTAGTAGTCACTTAGCTACCATAAACACATCTCTTGGAATATTGCGTAGAAGTTTTAAGCTCAAAGGCCGGGCACTGTGGCTCATGCCTGTAATCTCAGTACTTTGGGGGGCTGAGACCAGCAGTTCACCTAGGTCAGGAGTTTGAGACCAGCCTGGGCAACATGGTGAAACCTCGTCTCTACTAAAAATACAAAAATTAGCTGGGCGTGCTGGTGGGCGCCTGTAATCCCAGCTACTCGGGAGGCTGAAGCAGGAGAATCACTTGAACCGGGGAGGCAGAGGTTGCAGTGAGCCAAGATGTGCCACTGCACTTCAGTCTGGGCGACAGAATGAGACTCCTTCTGAAAAACAAAACAAAACAAAAATTTTAAGCTCAAAGTGGTCAAAAAACTACTGTATATCTCCTACAATTCTTATTTTAATGAATGGGGACAGCATGTGACCATTTGTCCATGCTTGGAACTCAGTTTCAATCTTTCCAAGGCTTCACATCAATATTTAGTTTTATCACTGTTTTCTTAACACCTAATATAGTATAGAGAACATAATAAATTTGCAATGACTAAATTTGAAGTGAGTCTGAAATGTCAATTTCAAAACTCTGTGAAATTGCCACATGCAATTTGTTCACGAGGAAAAAGAGGAGTCAGGTAGTGAAAATTAGTGGACAGATAGCAGGAAAGTCAGAGGATTATCAAGTTAAAGAAGGTGAAAAAAAGGAATGCAAGTATGGCAGCTTTCTGGGGAAAAAAGATAAAAAACATTAAGTGCACAGGGGATGCTGTTCTAGTGATTAAGCACTAATTTGTGACTTTAGAGAAAGGTAGTTTTAGTAGAATATATGTGTGTTGAGGGGGTGATATATCTATATAGTTGATAAGGCTCTTGAGAATGAGAAAGACTATTAATTCAAGAAATGAAGAATGAGAATACCTGGTAGTTAGAAAATCTGTGATTCTAATGTTATATCTTTGGAACTAATGAGTTTGTGCTGTATACACTAACAAACAATTGCTTTTTGTTGTTGTTTGAAGTTATGTCTAATGTTTAAAGTACAGAATGGCTTGGAACCACAATGTGTTCCTAACACAATATGATTTTATTCATTTAGTAGATAATTATTGACAACCTACCAAATGTTTTACAGGTCATGAGAAGTTAGTAATGAATATGAAAGTCAAGGTCCCTGCTATTTTACTCTGGTGGAGACCAAAAAAAAAAAAAAAAAAAAAAAAAGGCGAGAAATCAAGCAAATGAAGAACATAAATTCCAATGGTATTAAGGTGGACAATAAAATAGGATGAGGCTATAAAAGATGAAAGGGAAGGATAAATGTTGTAGATGGGTTGATCAGGGAAAGCTATTCAGCAAGGTTTTTTTTTGTTTGTTTGTTTGTTTTAGTGACACCTGAATGATTAGCCATGCAGATGTTGTGGACAAAGTACTTCAGGCAGGGAAGACAAGACATGCAGGTGTTTGGGGTTGGCAAAAGCTTGAATTTTAAAATACAGAGAAAAGAAGCAAGAGTTCCCTGATTCCAGTGAGTGAGAAGATTATCAAAAATGTTATCGTAAGTTCAGTTCACAGAACATAAACTCTGGAATCCAACAACAATGAAATTGAGTTCCAGCTCTGGCAGTTACTAGTTATGAAACAGCAAATAACAAAAATGCTACAAGTTTTAGATACTTTAAAAATTATATAGGGATAATGGTATTTATTACCACTCCTATAGACCTCTGGATATATTCAATGAGATATTTCATATAAAGTGCTTAACACAATAAACAATCAATATATGTCTTTGCTTATCAGGCTAAGTAATTTATGCTTTTTTTTTTTTCTAAATCTAAACTTTCAAGATGTTAGCACTTTAGATTGCAGAGGCATGTTACACAGAGCACAAATATGAAGATAGAATTTTTTTTTGCAAATACCAATAATAAACCTTTTATATACAATCATCAGTGTAATTTGTGGGTGATTTCAAGGATAGATGTTCTGTAGGGAAACACTGCTTTAGAAAAAAAAGGGAAGTAAGGATGGTTTAATATTTTTATCGGAGTGTTTTCAAACTAACAGAGAAAATGAACAGAGCTCCTTTATACAATTGAATGCATTGCAGGTTAGCTGAAGTGAAATCAAGTCAAGAATATTGTCCAAGGAAATATCAAGTTACGGTAAAGGTAAATCCGTCAAGAATATCTAAAGTCAGAGAGAAAAAAAAGAACTTAGTATTTATCTATGTATGTTACTTCATGATTAGTAGATCCAAAATGAGAGTTAATGTGGTACTCGAGTAATGAAAAACAATTGTTTGAATACGTTTGACTAGTCCCCATTGTTAGCAACCAAGTTCATCGCACTCTGAGCTTTAGTTCTCTCATTTGCAAAAAAGTCAGAGGATTGTGGCACAAGTTGAATTAGAAAACCTCTAAGGTACATTCTACCAGTAAAATTTGAATTTAGAAGGTGTGGAATTTAGTGGAGTTCTCATGCATGTTTCTTAATTTGTTTTTCTTGCAAGAGTTGCTGTGAACTTTTACACGTAGGTTCAAAGAATGGTTTCTGCTTTGAAAATGGGCCTGAGATTCACCCAAATAGCATCTTGAGGATGTCATTGGATTTTCACATCAATATTGTTTGCTTCACCTAGCTTTTCTAATGTCTAGATGCCCATAGGTTTCCCAGAGCAGAAAGAGAAACAAAATAACTTTGGGAGGTTTAAAGCAAATTGCCACTGGATTATTGTGATTGGATGTTTCCTTTTCCAGATAGCTGACTGTGAGAAATAACCTGGCCTTTCTTCCTGCACCCGCAGGTCCCTTTCTTTTCTGTCATGTGATTCTTTTCGTTCTGTGTTTATGAGAGGATCATTTTTGGCTTCTGGCCCAGGTCCATCTGTGGGTCCACTCATATCTCTCTGGCCTATCAAAACTCTATTGATGCATTTTAAGCTTGAGTTTCTCCTTCATAAGAACTACTGCCAATGTTGATTTTTTTCTTTGCTCTCCTTTCGCAGGATTTAGCACTAAATTTCAAATTACCCTATTGTTTTTTCCCTCTTATTTTCCCCCAACTGCTTATAAGTTTCTTGAATATAAGCTCCATTTTTTTAAAATTATACTTTAATTTCTAGGGTACATGTTCACAACGTGCAGGTTTGTTACATACGTATACATGTGCCATGTTGGTGTGTTGCACCCATTAAATCATCATTTACATTAGGTATATCTCCTAATGCTGTCCCTTTCCCCATCCCCCCAACCCATGACATGCCCTGGCGTGTGATGTTCCCCTTCCTGTGTCCAAGTGTTTTCATTGTTCAGTTCCCACCTATGAGTGAGAACATGCGGTGTTTGATTTTTGGTCCTTGCGATAGTTTGCTGAGAATGATGGTTTCCAGCTTCATCCCTGTCCCCACAAAGGATATGAACTCATCTTTTTTTATTGCTGCATAGTATTCCATGGTGTATATGTGCCACACACTCTTAATCCAGTCTATCATTGATGGACATTTGAGTTGGTTCCCAGTCTTTGCTATTGTGAATAGTCCTGCAATAAACATATGTGTGCATGTGTCTTTATAGCAGCATGATTTATAATCTTTTGGGTATATACCCAGTAATGGGATGGCTGGGTCAAATGGTGTTTCTAGTTCTAGATCCTTGAGGAATCAACACACTGTTTTCCACAATGGTTGAACTAGTTTACAGTCCCACCAACAATTTGAAAGCATTCCAGTTTCTCCACATCCTCTCCAGCACCTGTTGTTGCCTGACTTTTTAATGATTGCCATTCTAACTAGTGTAAGATGGTATCTCATTGTGGTTTTGATTTGCATTTCTCTGATGGCCAGTGATGATGAGCATTTTTTCATGACTCTATTGGCTGCATAAATGTCTTCTTTTGAGAAGTGTCTGTTCATATCCTTTGCCCACTTTTTGATGGGGTTGTTTGTTTTTTTCTTGTA
>NW_012103054.1:2531736-2532321 GCF_000951045.1 Mandrillus leucophaeus
CTACTCTTGACAGTGGGGTGTTAAAGTCTCCCATTAGTATTGTGTGGGAGTCTAAGTCTCTTTGTAGGTCTCTAAGGACTTGCTTTATGAATCTGTGTGCTCTTGTATTGGGTGCATACATATTTAGGATAGTTAGCTCTTCTTGTTGAATTGATTCCTTTACCATTATATAATGGCCTTCTTTGTCTCTTTTGATCTTTGTTGGTTTAACGTGTGTTTTATCAGAGACTAGGATTGCAACCCCTGCCTTTTTTGTTTTGTTTTCCATTTGCTTGGTAGATCTTCCTCCATCCCATTATTTTGAGCCTCTGTGTGTCTCTACACATGAGATGGGTCTTCTGAATACAGCACGCTGATGGGTCTTGACTCTTTATCCAATTTGCCAGTCTGTGTCCTTTAATTGGAGCATTTAACCTATTTACATTTAAAGTTAACATTGTTATGTGTGAATTTGATCCTGTCATTATGATGTTAGCTGGTCATTTTGCTGATTAGTTGATGCAGTTTCTTCCTAGCATCAATGGTCTTTACAATTTGGCATGTTTTTGCAGTGGCTGGTACTGGTTGTTCCTTTCCATGTTTAGT
>NW_012103054.1:2532371-2574561 GCF_000951045.1 Mandrillus leucophaeus
AAACTCATTGGTAGCTTGATGGGGATGGCATTGAATCTATAAATGACCTTAGGCAGTATGGCCATTTTAACAGTATTGATTCTTCCTATCCATGAGCATGGAATGTTCTTCCATTTTTTTGTGTCCTCTTTTATTTCATTGAGCAGTGGTTTGTTGTTCTACTTGAAGAGGTCCTTCAAATCCCTTGTAAGTTGGATTCCTAGGTATTTTATTCTCTTTGAAGCAATTGTGAATGGGAGTTCACTCATGAGTTGGCTCTCTGTTTGTCTATTATTGGTGTATAAGAATGCTTGTGATTTTTGCACATTGATTTTATCCTGAGACTTTGCTGAAGTTGCTTATCAGCTTAAGGAGACTTTGGGCTGAGACGATGGAGTTTTCTAAATATACAATCATGTCATCCACAAACAGGGACAATTTGACTTCCTCTTTTCACGATTGGATACCTTTTATTTCTTTCTCCTGCCTAATTGCCCTGACCAGAACTTCCAACACTATGTTGAATAGGAGTGGTGAGAGAGGGCATCCCTGTCTTGTGCCAGTTTTCAAAGGGAATGCTTCCAGTTTTTTCCCATTTAGTATGATATTGGCTGTGGTTTTGTCATAAATAGCTCTTATTATTTTGAGATAATATCCAATCAATACCAAATTTATTGAGAGTTTTTAGCATAAAGGGCTGTTGAATTTTGTCAAAGGCCTTTTCCGTATCTATTGAGATAATCATGCGGTTTTTATCTTTGGTTCTGTTTATATGCTGGATTATGTTTATTGATTTGTGTATATTGAACCAACCTTGCATCACAGGGATGAGGCCCACTTGGTCGTGGTGGATAAGCTTTTTGATGTACTGCTGGATTTGGTTTGCCAGTATTTTTTTTGAGGATTTTTGCATTGATGTTCATCAGGGATATTGATCTAAAATTCTCCTTTTTTGTTGTGTCTCTGCCAGGCTTTGGTATCAGGATGATGTTGGCCTCATAAAATGAATTAGGGAGGATTCCCTTTTTTTCTACTGATTAGAATAATATCAGAAGGAATGGTACCAGCTCCTCCTTGTACCTCTGATAGAGTTCGGCTGTGAATCCATCTGGTCCTGTACTTTTTTTGGTTGGTAGGCTGTTAATTATTGCCTCAATTTCAGAGCCTGTTATCGATCTATTCAGGGATTCAATTTATTCCTAGTTTAGTCTTGGGAGGATGTATACGTCCTGAAATTTATCCTATTCTTCTAGATTTTCTAGTTTTTTTTGCGTAGAGGTATTTATAGCATTCTCTGATGGTAGTTTGTATTTCTGTGGGATCGGTGGTGATATCCCCTTCCTCATTTTTTTATTGCATCTGTTTGATTTTTCTCTCTTTTCTTCTTTATTAATCTTGCTAGCGGTCTATCAGTTTTGTTCATCTTTCCAAAAAACCAGCTCCTGGATTCATTGATTTTTTTGAAGGTTTTTTGGGTGTGTGTCTCTATCTCCTTCATTTCTGCTCTGATCTTAGTTGTTTCTTGCCTTCTGCTGGCTTTTGAATGTGTTTGCTCTTGCTTCTCTAGTTCTTTTAATTGTGATATTAGGGTGTCAATTTTTGGTCTTTCCTGCTTTCTCTTGTGGGTATGTAGTGCTATAAATTTCCTCTACACACTGCTTAAATGTGTCCCAGAGATTCTGGTATGTTGCGTCTTTGTTCTCATTGGTTTCAAATAATATCTTTATTTCTGCCTTCATTTCATTATGTACCCAGTAGTCATTCAGGAGCAGGTTGTTCAGTTTCCATGTAGTTGAGCGGTTTTGAGTGAGTTTCTTAATCCTGAGTTCTAGTTTGATTGCACTGTGGTCTGAGAGATAGTTTGTTATAATTTCTGTTCTTTTACATTTGCTGAGGAGCGCTTTATTCCAAATGTGTGGTCAATTTTTGAATAAGTGAGATGTGGTGCTGAGAAGGATGTATATTCTGTTGCTTTGGGGTGGAGAGTTCTGAAGATGTCTATTAGGTCCGCTTGGTGCACAGCTGAGCTCAATTCCTGCATATCCTTGCTAACTTTGTGTCTCGTGGATCTGTCTACTCTTGACAGTGGGGTGTTAAAGTCTCCCATTAGTATTGTGTGGGAGTCTAAGTCTCTTTGTAGGTCTCTAAGGACTTGCTTTATGAATCTGTGTGCTCTTGTATTGGGTGCATACATATTTAGGATAGTTAGCTCTTCTTGTTGAATTGATTCCTTTACCATTATATAATGGCCTTCTTTGTCTCTTTTGATCTTTGTTGGTTTAACGTGTGTTTTATCAGAGACTAGGATTGCAACCCCTGCCTTTTTTGTTTTGTTTTCCATTTGCTTGGTAGATCTTCCTCCATCCCATTATTTTGAGCCTCTGTGTGTCTCTACACATGAGATGGGTCTTCTGAATACAGCACGCTGATGGGTCTTGACTCTTTATCCAATTTGCCAGTCTGTGTCCTTTAATTGGAGCATTTAACCTATTTACATTTAAAGTTAACATTGTTATGTGTGAATTTGATCCTGTCATTATGATGTTAGCTGGTCATTTTGCTGATTAGTTGATGCAGTTTCTTCCTAGCATCAATGGTCTTTACAATTTGGCATGTTTTTGCAGTGGCTGGTACTGGTTGTTCCTTTCCATGTTTAGTGCTTCCTTAAGGAGCTCTTGTAGGGCAAACCTGGTGGTGACAAAATCTCTCAGAATTTGCTTATCTGTAAAGGATTTTATTTCTCCTTCACTTATGAAGCTTAGTTTGGCTGGATATGAAATTCTGGGTTGAAAATTCTATTCTTTAAGAATGTTGATTATTGGCCTCAACTCTCTTCTGGCTTGTAGAGTTTCTGCCAAGAGATCTGCTGTTAGTCTGATGGGCTTCCCTTTGTGTGTAACCCGACCTTTCTCTCTGGCTGCTGTTAACATTTTTTCCTTCATTTCAACTTTGGTGAATCTAACAATAATGTGTCTTGGAGTTGCTCTTCTCAAGGAGTATCTTTGTGGTGTTCTCTGTATTTCCTGAATTTGAATGTTGGTCTGCCTTGTGAGGTTGGGGAAATTCTCCTGGATAATATCCTGCAGAGTGTTTTCCAACTTGGTTCCATTCTCCCTGTTACTTTCAGGTACCCCAATCAGACGTAGATTTGGTCTTTTCACATAGTCCCATATTTCTTGGAGGCTTTGTTCGTTTCTTTTTACTCTTTTTCCTCTAAACTTTTCTTCTCGCTTCATTTCATTCATTCAGTCTTCAAACACTGATACTCTTTCTTCCAGTTGATCGAATTGGCTACTGAAGCTTGTGCATTCATCACGTAGTTCTCGTGCCATGGTTTTCAGCTCCATCAGGTCATTTAAGGACTTCTCTACACTGGTTATTCCAGTTAGCCATTTGTCTCATATTTTTCAAGGTTTTTAGTTTCTTTGCGATGGGTTTGAACTTCCTCCTTTAGCTCAGAGAATTTTGATCGTCTGAAGCCTTCTTTTCTCAACTCGTCATTCTCCGTCCAGCTTTGTTCCGTTGTTGGTGAGGAGCTGCGTTCCTTTGGAGGGGTAGGGGCTCTCTAATTTTTAGAATTTTCAGCTTTTCTGCTCCTGTTTTTCCCCATCTTTGTGGTTTTATCTACGGTTGGTCTTTGTTGATGGTGACATACAGATGGGGTTTTGGTGTGAATGTCCTTTCTGTTGTTAGTTTTCCTACTAACAGTAAGGACCCTCAATTGCAAGTCTGTTGGAGTTTGCTGGAGGTCCACTCCAGACCCTGTTTGCCTGGGTATCAGCAGTGGAGGCTGCAGAACAGCAAATATTGCTACCTGATCGTTTCTCTGGAAGCTTCATCTCAGAAGGGTATCCAGCCATGTGAGGTGTCAGTCTGCCCCTACTGGGGGGTGCCTCCAAGTTAGGCTACTCGATGGTCAGGGACACACTTGAGGAGGCAGTCTGTCTGTTCTCAGATCTCAAACTCTGTGCTGGGAGAACCACTACTCTCTGCAAAGCTGTCAGACAGGGACATTTAAGCCTGCAGAGGTTTCTGTTGCCTTTTGTTAGGCTACGCCCTGCCCCCAGAGGTGGAGTCTAAAGAGGTAGACAGACCTCCTTGAGCTGCGGTGGGCTCCACCCAGTTCGAGCTTCCCGGATGCTTTGTTTAATGCTGCATTTCTCATGTTACCAAATCTCTGCCCACATTATAAGCATATGAATTTTGAAGTGTAATTTCTAAAACTTTTAATTTTCCTTCCTGGACTTTTGATGCAAAATGTTAAATTCTTTAGAGATTAGCTATTTTTCCTTACTTCCAGAATGTTTCTTTAATGTTGTATAAAAAAGAGGTGTTGTGCCAGAAGTTGCATGTCTACTTTATTACTTCCAGAGTTCAGGTGTGAAAAAAGATGAAAATCTTCCCTTTTAAGTTAATGGGATTTCTGTCACATGGTGCAACTAGAAGGTCAGCTTACTAAGACATTTCATCGTTATTATTTTTAACATCCTATTTTATGTGTGTCAGAGGACACACTGTCCTTTGAAATAAGGAATGGTTACCTTCTTTTCAGTCAAATAACATTCTCCAGTAAAGCAATTCAGATTTTCTTGGAAAGTAGTATTCACAGATATTCGTATTTCTCTGTCTGCACCTGACAGCTTATAATTATATTGTTTCTGATTGGCTGGAGAAAGTAATCTGCAATTAGCATTGTGTTTGCATTTCTAGCTGTTGCCAGGTAATGCTCTGCTGGAGGCTCATTCTGCAGAATCTAAACACTGAAATTAATAGAGCAGCAACATGTGCTGCTGGGAAGAGTGGGAATATTTTGCTATTAAGGTTGTTTTTCCACTAATAATGTTCATCACCTTATTTATTTTTTATTTATCAACATATCATAAAAGTGGTGGAGAGAATGTGAAATTATGAAAATACATCATGATTAAATTTTATCTTTGCCATGTTACCTAGAAAAAATAATTTGAGACAAATAAACTTTCATACAATTTTTTTTTTTTTTTTTTTTTTTTTACTGAGGTAGAAGAAGAGAGATTCCTAGTGAAGAAGTGAGGGAAAATAGGAAGTGAAGAAAAAGTGAAGAAAGGGCAATAAAGGAGATTTCTTACTACACTTGTCACAACTACAAAATGTTACTGATTGCTAATTCCCCTCATAATATTTAGACAGACTTTGAAACCATTTACATCTTAGAATATTCAGTTGGAATACATGTGAAGGATGCACAAACTATTCATCTTTGCTTCCCTCTTCCATCTCCCACAGGACTGTTCATCCAACAGCATACCAATTCTCCTGCGCTTTTAGGTTATGTCATCTAGCTCATCTAGCATCTCAAGTCAGGCCCTGGGGAAGCCAACGCCTCTGGAGATAGAGCTTAGCCAGTGTGTGTGCACACCATTCTTCGTAACCATATGTGCGCATGGAGAATTAAGTGACAATTTTGATGTTAGATGCAGCAGCATAGGTTTTATAATTCCAAGAAAAATGCAAGCTGTCCCAAGGACCAGCAGAGAAAGTTGCTAAGATTTGGAGGGGAATTAGGCAAGACTGACAATCTGAAATGTCACATGTACTAAATCCAGTACAGTCCTTGCATTATTTTTATTCACTCAAGTCTCTCATAATAACCTGATCTCAATAATGTTTTCTCACTTCTTCAGGAAAAGATGAAGGGGTGGAAAGTGGCAATGTGTTAAAAGACTTGATACAACAGCTGGTTCCTTGGTTACAACTTGTTTTCGTAATCTATTCCCTTCACCAACTTTTTAATGTTTCTTCATCCTCATCCAGCACTCTCTAACCTAACTGATTGCCTAGAATAGTGATGCAAGCCATAGAACCTGGGTTTAGGTGAGGAATGTGAAGTGCAAATGAAAATATTCCTAATTGTGATGCCACTGCCTACTGGTGGTTTCATGAGCCTCCTTATTAATCATTATGGAATGTCTGTCTGCCCTCATATTGTCATATAGAATCCAAATCCCCAGTCCCACCCTGAAATCTCTTTGTAAATCCTGATACCAACATTCTTAGTTCATAATCCCCAGAAAATAAGTTCTAAAGCAAATACTTTTGTGCTAATGTTTTACTGGATACAATTTCAAAGAAATATGGGTGAGGGAAAGAAGGAAGTAAGGAAGGGAAAAGAAAGAGGAGCATTTAAAAAACAAAACAAAACAAAAGGTGTTTAGGCCAGACGCAGTGACTCATGCCTGTAATCCCAGCACTTTGGGAGGCCGAGGCAGACAGATCACAAGGTCAGGAGATCGAGACTATCCTGGCCAACATGGTGAAACCCCATCTCTACTAAAAAACAAAAAATTAGCCAGGCGTGGTGGTGTGTACCTGTAGTCCCAGCTACTCAAGAGGCTGAGGCAGGGGAATCGCTTGAACCTGGGAGGCAGAGGTTGCAGTGAGCCAAGATTGCGCCACTGCACTCCAGCCTGGGTGACAGAGCAAGACTAATGAAGCTGAAGCTGGGACATATGATTTCCTTTGGCCATTGGAATACTACTAGATGATGCAAGCAGAGACTTTAAATGTACTTGTGGGTTTAGGCTTCTCTCTTGCACATCAAGTTACCTGTTAGTCCCAGATGAATGAGAAAAACTTGAGCAGATCCAATGTAAGCCCATGGCAATGAGCAACTCTGGCTAAAATTATTTACAACAGTCAAACCCAGTCTGTCCTAGAGATGTTTGAGTAAAATTAAGTGGTGGTGGTTATGAAATACTACGTCTTGGGGGTGGTTTAATATACAGCATAATTTCATTAGTAACAGCAATATGGAAAGTCTTGTAGGGCATTTTCAACAAAGCAACATTCAACTATTGAATGTCAGACTATCTATTGGTGGGAGAAAGAATAAAGTAACTGTTGACTCCATTCTGTGTCCCAAATCCCTGCTGCTTCATGGAGCTTCAAATCCCCTATACTACAACGTTGTGTTAGCCAAGGCCTCAAAGCAAATTCTGGTAAAGCCAGGACTGCTCTCTGTCCAGCACACCAGTGTGCAGGATCTGGGCTTTACAACCAGAAAAGGATTGTGAACTTTTACTTCAGCCTTTCTGTCTAGGAAGCAAGACAACTCGCCAAGAATGAGGAGAATAAGCGACTCTGGAATTATGTAGCATGTAAACTGTTTGTGTGACAGATAAATTGAGTCAATTGAAAACTGAATTAAGCTGAGTTTTTTTTTTTCAATTTGCTATCTTTTATAACTTCATGTAACTTTTCTTAAAATTAATTTAGACAGCAAAATCTGAACAAATAAAACAATTGAAAATTAAACTTGATATTTACTCTAGACACAACTGATTTATTATTGTAGTATATTTAAAATAAAGTAAACATTAATGAGGAAAAGAACATAATATATAAAAGTTTGAGTCTGATGCTTTATTTCCCCAGGAACAGTACAAGAAATTACAAAGAAATGCTCAACAGACAAAATAGTCAACAGGTACAAAGGAATGTTGCCCCTCCCCTCATACACACATCTATACACACAAAGAAAGTTGGAAGGCCAATAATGTAAAAGGATGTGTATAAGAACTTTAATTCAGACAGACATAGACAAACTCTTATATTCTGCTTTCTATTTATGGGACAATGGGCAAGCCTCAGAGTCATGATTGTATAGTGGAAATAATACCATACTTCGCATAAGAACGTTGTGAATATGTATTCAAACTTGTGAGAATGTATTCTCATTAACACATTCCATTACTTAATGAAGAAAAAAGATGAGAATGCCTTCGAAGCAGTCATAAATTAGTGAGGAAAATAAAAATTAGATATACTGTTGTCCCTTGTTATATGCCAGGGTATTGCTTTCAGGACTCTCCCGTACAACATCCCAACCCCCCTGTAAACCCAAATCTGTGCATACTCACGTTCTGAAATTGGCCCTATAAAACCTGCTGAAGAGTCTGGCTTCAGTATACACAGCTTTTGCCTTCCACAAATATTGTATTTTCGACCTGCCTTTGGTTGAAAAATATCCACATATAAGTGGCCTCATTCAGTTCACACCTGTGTTGTTCAAGGGTCAATTGTATATTTACAATAGATAACATAAAAATGTTTTGGCATTGGACTGTTGGGATTTATGAGACAAATAAAAATAAACATCTAACAACCTTGTAGATAGAAGACGAAGAAAAATGTCTCAGTAAATGAATATAAAATTGTACAGCATCAGGTAATAAACTTGCTAGTATAGTGATATTTAAAGTTTTAATTCTATCACACTAGAAATACATTGTTTAGGGTATAACTGTAGTGAGCTATAATTACAGTGGGTCTTACATATCCCAGAAAATTTTGAACAATATATCAACACATCCAGATCCTGCTGACATAATTGTTAAGTGTCGTTCTAAGAAATATTGCTAAAGAAGTCATTCCTGCAGATTTACATAACTAATAAATAAAGTTGCAAGAAATGAAATGGTATTTCAAGCCTAGAAAAGTAATTTCTGATCATATACCCAAGCTCCTATTATTTCCTTCATCTGTAATACTACAGCTTGACCTAAAATGTATATTTAATTCAAACCTGTCATCATATGAGACTGGGAGAGGAGGAATTCAGCTATTTGTTTTAATCCTTATTATAATGTTTATTAATTGAGGTTAACCTATGCTGAATATAGCAAATTTCTATACATCAATCAATTGCATACACTATAAGTAGATAGTGTTCTCTCTAAAGAAGAATTCTTGTTAACATCTGGTTTGTGTCTCAGTTTTCACTCAGCTTATCACTCAGCAAGCTTGGATTTAAATGCTAGATTTTTCAATTAACAACAACAAAAAAAATTGGAAAAATACATTAATAGTAACCATCAGAATAAAGTAGGAGTAATAAGTACACTTGCAATATATTGCTCATACATTTAGAAAGCAAAAGAAAAATTTTCCATTTGAAAGGTTTTTTTCATTTTAGGATTTAAGGTTTGCATTAGTTTAACAGACTTAGAAGATAAAAATTTCAGAGTTCGTGGTCAAACTACTAGTTTTCAATATCATATTTAGATAATCTTACTTTGGGAAATAATGTGTTTGTTTGCATATAATTATGTACATTTGTTTATTTGAAACCATAAAAATTAATGTCTCTTATCTACTTTTGCCAGGTGGTTTCCTTAGCACAAGGAAACTTCTATTTTAGAAGCTAGCATGTAAGGTGGGTAACGTTGGGTAAATTATTTAGTATCTCTAAGCCTCAACTTCCTTTTAAAAACTGAAGAAATGCTGTTTCTCATAGGACAATTTTGAGGTTAATGGAGATAATAAAGCAAAAAAAGTTCACAAAGTTAATTTTATATATCCTTCTAATTTCTTTAGGCCAATCCACCTGAAACTACCTCTTTTCCATTTCTGAGTTTACTTATTCAGAATGCCCAGACTACCTGAAATAAATGTAACCAATAAATTTAAACACCTATAATGTAATGTTATGATAATATTTATTATCCATAATAACATTAAACTTTTTCTATGACTACTAATAGTTATGCTGAGAGCAAATACACCTTTAAAAATTAATGAAATTGCATGGCCAATATATCTTTCCTTGTTCATAGGATAGGAATAGAAAAAGCATAATTTGTAGGCAGCGTTTTTGACATGACTTGTGATATTGGAAAACCAATGGACAAGTGTGCTCTGGCTGTCATTCCTGACCAGGGTCCCATGTGAAAATGAAAAGAGCAAAGAAATTTGAGGCAGCCAACTTACAGAATACAAATTGCATGATCATGTGGTTGACAATTTTTCCTTGTAATGACCCAATGGATCAGATGTAGGAAAGTCATTTTAAAGCTGACCACAAAATCAATATTGACTTATTTATGAAAGTTTTCAAAGTCAACTTCTTAGAATTAATCTAATGATTCTGAGTTTTTTTTTAAGATCTCACTTTTGGCAGCTCAGTAATGAGCTACGTAATTTATCATTATTTCTAAATAATTGCACTATTAGGTCTTCTAAAATAGTAGAATACACTTTTACTGTAATGAATTACTGAGAAATATTAAATTATCTTTATATTTTTACTCATTAGATTAAAGTAGCTATTTTATGACATAATTCAATGTAAATAGAACATTTCTAAACTATACTGTCTTGGGATAAAAATTTAATTTTTTCCTTTGCACAGATTTTTATACACTGAAATTTCAGGATTTAATTAAAACTGCCATTAGATGTTCTTGAAAGTACAAAAGTTTCACCAAAACTGTAAGTTAATGTATGGAGAATAAATTAGGAGTTTTTTTCCCAACCATGGAATATAACCAAATTTTCACATTTCACACATTGAATCAAACTGAAGCAGAAATATAACTTTGGATCATCTGACTGAAGACAGATGTTGGAAGTAAGACTGAACTCAGTAAAGCCAATTTTATAGGTATAAAGTTTTATAGATAGAAAGTTTATCATTTATTAGCTTAGAAAATGTCAAGCAATTATGCTAGTATATATTTCATAATATATAACCATTCTGTATCAGTGATTTCTTGCTCATGCTAGGGAAGGGGACTGATTTGACATCACTGGGAAATTGTTTCTTATTTAAAATGAACTTTTTTTGAAAAATAGGAAGATTAATAATTTGGGGTTTTAAAAATATAAATTAACTATGGTCACTATGCTTTCAATAGATCACTGTTTTGTGGTTTTAAATCATTTTGAAATGAGTAATATATTTTTATAGAATAATTGTTAGAACTTCCTATTTTGGTAGAATATATTGCATTCAAATTAAACTATTAGTTAATTAAATTTACCATAGCCTATCCAAATCTACAAATGAATAGAACTGTAGAAAGTTGTGAAAGTTAAACTGATATTTAAAATTTCAGAAAATATTTTAATACTTAATTTTATTAATACATTCAATGGCTAAACACTCAAAGAAAACTTTCCAAAAGTAACGTTAAGTCTTAATGTTGTATTTTATAATTAGATATTCAGTCGTCTTATCTATGTTTGTGTCTTTCATGTAACTGCGGGGTACCTTAGGGCAGAGATGTGTCTTATATATTTTGTATATTTTGTAACTATTATAATATTATTGTGATACTGGACATATAGGAAGTACATGGTGACTTAATGGGAGGATGAGTAGAAATATAAAAACATAAATTAGCAGATAGGAATAGGGAGATAGGCAATTATAAGAACACATAAAGAAACTACCTAAATAGGTGACATAACTATTTGCACTAATTTAATTGCATCATTAAAAAAGCCCTTTCTTTAAGTCAGTCCATTGCATTAATAAATATAAAAGCGCATATTAAATGACTAACATTTCATGGTAGGAATTCCTAAATTAAATTGACCCCGGATAATAGTTTTAAGATAGCACCTTTACACTACAGAGATCCCCCTAAAAACTATTAGATTGGTGTAAAAGTAATTGAAGTTTTTGCTGTTACCTTTTGCCAAAACTGCAATTACCTTTGCACCAACTTTATTTATTTATTTATTTTTTGGAGGCTTGAAAAACCTGCCTGCTAAGGTCATGTATAAACCAATAATAAAATTACAGCTGGAAGACACAATTTATATTGTTTTAAAAATCCCAGGATTTGTTAAAAAAGAAAAGTTTGCACAGAGACTTTGTTAGCAGAATAAAATATCTAGACACCTAGTTACCCCTAGTTACCCAAACAAATCCAGGATCTGGGTATTCTAATCAGAAACAGTAGGTAAGTTGTAGATTCTTTACAATTTTAGTGTATTATGTGACAATCAGATCTGTAATTTTTTGTTTTGTTTTGTTTTGTTTTTGAGACAGAGGCTTGCTCTGTCGCCCAGGCTGGAGTGCAGTGGCCTGATCTCAGCTCACTGCAAGCTCCACCTCCCAGGTTCATGCCATTCTCCTGCCTCAGCCTCCCGAGTAGCTGGGACTACGGGCACCCGCCACCACACCTGGCTAATTTTTTGTATTTTCAGTAGAGACAGGGTTTCATTGTGTTAGCCAGGTTGGTCTCGATCTCAGGACCTCGTGATCTACCCGCCTCGGCCTCCCAAAGTTCTGGGATTACAGGCGTGAGCCACTGCGCCTGGCCTCAGATCTGTAATTTTCTAATTAATTTAAGAAATTCACCCAACCCATATGGTTGCCTTCTTTGTTATATTTGTATCAATATTTGCCAACAAACTGACACCCTATTGTATACTGATCTTTTACCGGACATTTGAAACGTCACAGAATTTGAGAAGGAAATTCTGATCTGACATGGCATCTTCAAGAATGGCCATGAAACTCAGCTCTGAGGTGCACTCTCCGTGTCATTTATTCTATTTTAAAATATTCTATAGAGCTTATTTTAATAAGATTTTTAAGGTGTGGGTTTCAGTTTCCTAATTAGGTAAACCAGTATGATTATGCTCAACTTAGGTTATTTTCAGAATACTGTATCACTAAGATAGTTTTGAACAATTTAGAATTCTTGTCATTGAACATAAGCTCCTCAAGCCAAGAATTTGAGGAATACATAAGACCCAATCTCAATCCTCAGAACAACATGTGTGTTTTAACAGGACATAACTAAGGGGAGCCCAGCAAAATGATATCCAGTGAATGAGTAATTGTACATAAATGTTTTGTGAGTGTCTGATTGTAAGTGCACTGTAAAACTTTAAAATAGCTGTTTTCAAAAGTAGTGCTGAAGTTATGAATGAGCATTACTCCAATAGCATTAGAAGTCCTCTAATTCAGGAAAATCCACTTCTCAGGACTTGCTGAAGATATAATCTAAAAAGGATACATGTTCCTTGGGCACATCCCCTGCATGACAGTAACACACACTCCACTGCCAACACACGATAACTTTTATCTCTCTACATATGCATGTATGGATCTACACACCCTTACTGTTTTGAAGCAACAAAAAGACATTGTGAGAATAGTGGCAGTGTGAAGGCGTAATTTTTATCATTTGAATGCTTTGCCTCCTGTGACCTCCATTAACTTACCAAATCATTTTAATAATATGAGTTCTACTATTCATATTAGTAATAATGATGTTGAAATTTAAGCTTTCTTAATCATATAGAAAGCATATTTAGAAACTTGAATTGCTTTAACATTTAAACAACAACATACATTGTGCACTGCAAATGCAGTTTCAAAACAATTAACCTACCTCGTTTGCCACTTTATAGCCCGATTACAGAGCTTCTTAGTCCAGGTTATGTAGAATTCTAGAGACACAACTTCATAGACTAAGGTTAAACTCTTCTCAAAGGTATCAATACAATAATATATAATCAGAGGCTTTCAGCACATTCTATCACAAGAAAGAATAGAAAATATACATTATACTCAAATTATAATCCTGAATCACAAAATTTATGTATGCCCTGACTCTGGGGAAAAAAAAGTATCTCAAATGAAGTCTCATCTTTCACTGAAACTCTGTAGTCTTTCCATTTGAGGGCATACTTTACTTCAAATCTTTTAAGCTAGATTAATCCACTCTGAAAGCTGTCCCTTAGTTTTGAAGCCAGGCTCAATCTTTCAGACCAATTGGACAACCACTTAGAGCAGTGAATCAATCTTGTTTTCCACTCAGCTAAAGGTTCCAGTATCAAATATTGGCATTCTATAAGGTACCATGAAATTTGTCACTGGTTACTTTTGCTCACTTAGTTGTGCTGGCTCAGGAGAATCAAATATCTGATGATCTCTTTTCTGTGCTCTAAGTTTGATAGTTACAAGAATTTACTCTCAATTTGGGGAGAAAAGTTTACAGCTCTTCCTTGTAAGTCACTGCGACAGAATCCAAGATATTATGAATGGTTCAGAAAGGGAGCAATCCAGCACTAGGCTGATTTAATCGGGGAAGGAATTCCCCCACACTCCCCACAAAAAAAACCTGCCTTTGCTGGGGATCTGTCTTGTAGACTGTAAAGGTTAAATATGAATTTATTTGAATAAATACATTAGTAGCAACATCCAAAATTTTTGACTCAGCTCTACATCTTAGCTCTGAGTTTCATTCCTAGGTAAGGTAGCCTACTTACCAATTTTATGTTTAGTTTTTATAAAGCATAATCATGAGTTTTTATTTTAGTTTTGCTGCTAAGTTTAATTCCTAGAGTGCAGCTTCATTTCTTAAATATGCTATTTATAGAGCAAAAGAGAAAAAATAAGCAATTACTATTTTTCTAGAATAAAAACAGGCAAAAACTAATTTGGAATATGATTAAAGATGTATTTTCCTATCAGTTTTGAATAATATACATGCACTAATGTCAATATAAATTGCTCCATATATTTTTCCTCCACAATATAATTCTTTAATACTTTCATATTGATATGAATTTCTAATATTTCAATCATTTTGTAAAGGCTGTTACTTTTTCCCTCCTTTTACTATTTGATCTTTTTATTGTTGGAGTCCAGAAAGTACCTCATTCTCCTGGGCGTATGCTTCGTAAATGTGCAAATTCTTACTTCCTAGAGGTCAGAAGAATAGGATCCTAGACTTGGCTCCGTTGTATTAGTATATGACTGTTCAGGGCTTGTCAGGTATCCTGGCTTTCCCTAGTAGCAAATGTGAATATAATATGGGTTTTATGAACCTCGCGGGATGTTATAAACACTGTATCAAATGTCATACTCAAAGTCATCGCTAAAAATTAATTTATGAGTTTCACAGTCTGAAATTCAATAGCTTAATATTAATATCGTCATTCATATGAATTTCATTTTCATAATTTTTAAAAAATAAGTCACTCATACCAATGGGCTAATCTCAATTCTGTTCATAAATCACCTTGCTTTTTTTTTTCAAGCAAGTGTTATTTTTCAAGTTTACTTGAAATTAAAACAAATTTTGGTTGTGACTCAGTCTGAATTCAACATTATAAGCAAATACCCTAAGTACATCCCAAGGGTTTTGATAAAAATTTAAAACAAGGGTGACTAATAAAATTTGATCTTTGTGCATCCAGGCATTTTCACATCATTTTAACGGTCCAAATTAGAAAAATATATAATATAATATTAATTTTTCTCATAGTTTTAACAGTAGCTATTTTATTTAACACAAATTTCTTAATGAGTACTGAACTCTACTCATCAAGAAATTGTTGTGATCTAACAGACTTTAGAGAATACAGACAGAAAACATGAGTGTATTTCCTTCCCTACCTTCACTCACCAAGCAAATTAAACAGGTAGATCATTTAATATATATATTTTTTCTTTTCTTGAAACGGAATCTCTGTCACCAGGCTGGAGTGCAGTGTCATGATCTCGGCTCACTGCAACCTCTGCCTCCCTGGTTCAAGCAATTCTCCTGACTCAGCCCCCTGAGTAACTGGGATTACAGGTGCACACTACGACACCCAGCTCATTTTTGTATTTTTAGTAGAGATGGGGTTCCACCATGTTGGGCCTGGATGGTCTTGATCTTCTGACCTTGTGATCTGCCTGTCTCCGCCTCCCAAAGTGCTGTGATTACAGGCATGAGCCACTGCGCCCGGTTAGATCATTTCATATCTTAATTTTTGTGGGTTTTGCTTTGAGAATACATTCAAAGAAAAATAGCAAGATATTTAAAATTTGAAATAAACATTTCTAAGACACCTAATACTTTTTAAAAGTAATCTCACTTAAAAAATTAGAAATGACTAGTTGTCTGAACACGTCCTAGAGGATTTGACTCTAAAAAAAAATGAACTAAGTTGTAAAGATCACAGCAGTGTGAGTAATTAATGTGAGCAATCACATTGTGTGCCTATGTTTATGGTTTTCTTGTTTTCATTTTCCTTTGTGCAATACATGATCTGCTAATTCTCCTCACATCATCATGAGTACTTTTTGGGGGGCACTGTTTTTATCCATGTCTTCTCTTTGCCCTCAATCAGTAGCATTCTAGCCAAGAGTAACAATTTTTTAATGCCTCATGCTTCTATATAACAAAATTATTTTCAGTAGTAATTGTGTCAAACAGTTAATAATTGTATTTTCTTGATTTATTAGTTTCACTATGAACAACTTTTTAATAATAAATTTTAGCTTTCAAATATTATTCAATTTCAATGAAATATTTCAGGTATAAACAAAGATTTTCACTTAACAAATAAGCATCACGTTTTGTTGTTTACACTCTACTTCACTCTCTTTTTAGAGATAGCTGGCTCCACTACCCAGGCCCTCAGCCTCCCAAGTAGCTAGGACTACAGGGACACACCAGCATGCCAGTCTAGTTTTGTTTTTCTTATTTTTGTTTGTTTGTTGTTCTGTTTTGTTTTATTTTTTGTAAAGATGGGGTCTCATTATGTTACCAGGTTGTTCTCAAACTCCTGACTTCAGCGAATGCCCCCACACTGGCCTCCCGAAGCACTGGAATTATAGGCATGAACCATTGCACTTCGCCTTATTTCACTGTTTTAAATGTTGAGCAGAAAATCACTAATGGATTAACAGAATGATAGAATTGAAGGAAATTAAATCTTCTCCTCCTCTTTTTAGTATTCTCTCTTTTTTTCCCAAATCTAACCTTTTACATAGAACTGTGCATGTTAATAGGGTTTGAAGAGAAATCTCTAGACTGAAAAATTCAGACATAATCTCAAAATGAATATAGCAGCCGAATCCGTATGTTTCATAGTTCACTGTGTAACAGGCAGTTCTTCGAATTAACCTCTGCATAAAATATACCATTTATTGAAAGAAAAGTTTTTGAAAAGTGCTGATTTGAAGCTTACATCATGTAATTAAATGTATGTGTGTTTGTGTATAACAAAAACTCAATTATCACATTAGCAAATCTGTAAAACTTAGTAGAACAAAAACTTTTCCGTGAAGTATTTCATCGTTGTCAGTCTTTAGAATTGCCATGATATGGTGATAATAAAACGATGACCACATTTTAGTAAATTTCTTATTATTTATAAATTCTCTGCAGAATGTGTATATCCTGATTGCCTACAGTGTGGTGAAATGCTCCCACTACCTCACTATTATATCTCATTGCTAATTCAAAAAGATGAATATGTATCCAAGTAAATGAAGCTCAGCAGGCTAAATTATAAAGTGTTTTCTAATTACTAAAACGTGTTTGCCTTGAGTGATAACTCAAGGTGCATGTGACTATGAAGTTGTCTTCAATAGTTTTGCAGTCACTTCCAAAGAGATTTCCTTTGCATCTTTTCACATTTCTGGTTTCTTGATGAAATTAGTAGGAATGGATTTTGCTCTCTTCACTTGAGAATGAATGGTAAACACAAAGCTTAAGTGTTTTTTTCTTAGTAAAATTGAGCCAGAGAACAACACAGAAATGTTGGGGCTCTATTTGTGCCACTATTAACTTACTATATAATATTTTCAATATAATTGTGATTTACATAGCTGTTGGTTCTATTTTAATTACCAAGGGCTTCACTGAATAGCTGTCTACACATAACCAAGTCTAAAATAGCATGCTTAAACTGAGCAATAAATTAAATTAATACATATTACATGTAAAATATATTAATTGCTATGGTATAAATAATATAAAATAGAAATGTAAAGTATAGCATATTTTATTAACTTTGATTATCAGATAAAATAAATTGTCCAATTTTACTTTTTGTGTTTAATAAAATGCCATTTTTGATTTCTTTAATTTTAAATAACATCATTTATTTTAGAATTCAAATACCCTAGAAAAGTAGAATTCCAAAATAGAAGCCTAGGATTTTATATAATCTCAAATCATTATGTATCACTACATCCTTAAGATTTTTTTCCCAATAATACATTTTTCATATGGAACAGTTATAAATAGAGAATGAGACAATATTATCCTATTGAGCTTGTGATTATCTTAAGGGTATTTTTATTTGAATTTGTTTCCAATTATACAGAACAAACAATTTCTAGAAATAATACTTATGGAAAACTAGAGTACACAACTTATAGCATATAAATGAATACATTTGAGTGCTATCACACTCTCATCAGGTTCAGCACCACGTAAAATCACTGCAGTCTGCCTAATAACTTTCTGATTTTACGAAGAAATAGTGTGTTCAAGACCTTGTAATAACAGTCAAGGACAATATGCCAAAAGGAATGAAAGTATATAAATTAAGCTGCAGATCTGATGCCATAAATCATGTATAAAATTTAGTGCTTAGCCAAAATAGCTACATTTATTTTAAAGAAATAACACTCACATTTCACTTTTAATAATGTTCAAAGATATTCTTCAAAGGTGTGGAAAAATGAAACAGAGCAAAAACTTTAAAGGATTTAGTTACAAATTCTCTACAACATGTATAAATCCTTGACACATGAAAATTAATTTCCTTATGATTTCAAATTTGCCTACATTTTATTTCCTGAATACTTCCACTTTAAACTTTATAACCTGCCAGTTTAAAGGTTGTGAACTAGGTTTTAATGCCTGTGCAAGTTTCAGAAGCATATGTTTAGATAGAAGCCTGGTTATTTCCAATAGATTATAACTCATCTAAATATTATTGGATTCTTATTGACTAGAAAATTGGATTAGCTCAGTATAGACTGTAAAAATATTGTGCAAAAATTAAGTAAAATTCGTTTGGTTTGAACATGTGTGTGTGCGTGTGTGTGTGTGTGTGTGTGTGTGTGTTTGAGACAGAGTTCAATCTTGGTGCCCAAGCTGGAGCAAAAATGGCATGATCTTGGTTCACTACAACCTCTGCCTCCCAGGTTCAAGCTATTCTCCAGGCTCAGCCTCCCAAGCAGCTGAAACTACACCATGCCCTGCTAAGTTTTTGTAATTTTTAGTAGAGATGGGGTTTCACCAGCTTAGTCAGGCTGGCCTTGAACTCCTGACTTCAGGTGATTCGTCCACCTTGGCCTCCCAAAATGCTGGGATTACCAGCATGAGCAACTGCACCTGGCCCATTTTTGTGTTCTAAAATTCTTTGGCTTATCATCGTAAATTTACTGGCAAAGAATTTTCAATTGAGCCAATGCTGTGTGAATTACCTTAGTCTTAAATGTCAATAGCAACCCTATAAATATTTTTTTGGTTAAACCACACATATATATACACAAACATATATATATGTGGACATATATACACACAAACATATATCTACATATATGTGTGTATATACACACATATATACGTATATATGTATATATATGTATATATACGTATATATGTGTGTGTATATATGTGTGCTTGTGTATATAAATGCTATAAAATCCCTGGTATTAAGGATTGTTTCAGCATAATGGACACTGAGTCAGTTTCTTAAATCTCATTCAACTACAAGTAAATAAAAATATCAAGAGTCCTAAAAACTTTCTTGTCGACTGGTAGTAACCAAAACCAGGAGAACAAAAGGGCCTATTCAGTGTATTGCGAACTATTCATATATATGTATATGTGTATATGTGCACACATATATATGTAAATGTTTATATGTAGACAAATACCAGATAATCCAGATGTTCTAATAGCTATGGATGCATGCATGTAACATCCATAGTGTTTTAATTTTCTTATATTGATTTGTTGTCTATTTAATTTTCTATTTTATTAATTTTTCTTGTTTTTTTCATTATTATGAATATTTTCAAGGCGTAAATATTCAAAACATGCAACAAGGACAGGAAAAGAGCTTGTCTTATCACCTTAAGGAGAAATAATATTAATATTTCTTTTTTTATCCATAATGCTCTATATGCATATATGTGTGTATACATAAACATTCATACACATTTTCAAATAAACAGAAGCAGGTTTTCCTGTGCCTTGCTTTTCTCACCTAACGATGGACCTTGGAGAGTTTTTCATGTCAATACAAAATTCAGAAGTCCTTGTTCTTTATAACGGCTATGTTGAATTTCATTAATGTATGCACATTTTTAAGTCAGATTTCTGGGTTGTTTATATTTTATTTTATAGTAATAAATTATGTAGTAAACACCCTACTACACATATCCTTGAGCAAAATTATGACTATGCCTCCAGGATAAAATGGAAGTTGCTGAGTGAGAAAGTGTTTATATTTAAAATTTTTGAGGTGCTGCCAAAGATCCCTCCAAAGTTCACCAACTTATACCCCAAATCATGTATATGTGGGTACTCTTGATTTTCAAAGCCCTCCTATAATCTCTTGGGACTTCCTTTACCTCTCTGACCTCATCTCTTCAACTCTTCTTGTCAGTTCACTGCTTACTCCTCCTTTCTGACGTGTTTCAACACACCGTTTACTCTCTCAACTCAAGGCCTTCACATTTACTATTTTCTTTGTTGTTCTGAATATTTAGTCACTGCCTCATCTGTCCCTTCCTGTAGGTACTGAATTTCCTGCTTCTATAACTGATATTAAGGCCTCAGCTGATATTTAAACCTTTCATATTTACTTTCTTTTCAATCAGAACCTCGACTGGAGGATTTCATATTGAAGCCGTGACCCAAATCTTCTTCTGGAAGAGACAGAGTTCTCTGTAGAGGTTTTTGTTGTCATTGTCCTTTAAAGATCAATTAATTTTATTATTGGTCATGGAATTACAAATACGTGCCTCAAGTAACACTTGACTTCAGTTTCTAGCATTCATTTAATTTCTCCTTGGTAATCAGGATCATTGATACTATCCCATTGAGCAACATCTTCCTTTCCTTATTCGTTATGGGGTGTGAGATGTTCTAATGGCTAGGAGGCAATCCCAACTTAGAATTCATTGGAACTATTTTTCCCTGGTGGAAACTGTGAACCCCGAAAATTTGAGACAGGTCTCAGTTAATTTTCAAAGTTTATTTTACCAGGGTTGAGAACACTCACCCGTGACACAGCCTCAGGAAGTCCTGATGATACATGTCCAGGGTGGGTCAGGGCACAACTTGGTTTTATACCATTTAGAGTGATATGAGACATCAATCAATAGAGGTAATAAGTACATTGGTTTGGTCTGGAAAGGCCAGACAACTCAAAGCAAAGGCAGGAAGACTCGAAGTGGGGAGGAGGTTTCCAGGTCACAGATAGGTGAGAGACAAATGACTGTATTATTTTGAGTTTCTGATTAGCCTTTCCAAAGGAGGCAATCAGATATGCATTTATGTCAGTGAGCAGAGGGATAACTTTGAATAGAATAGGAGGCATATTTGTCCTAAGCAGTTCCCAGCTTGAATTTTCCCTTTAGCTTCGTGGTTATGGGGGCCCAAGACATTTTCCTTTCATAAAATCTTCTCTAGAAACCTAAGGCATCTAAACCAGCAGAACTGAAAGTTGTGGAAGGCAAATTTCTATTATTTCATCATTAGGTTTAATGGTGAAAGAAGCCTTTTTTATTTACATACCTTTTTTCTAATACTTCTACATTCTGGCTGTAAAAGATAGTGTCATATACTGACTGCTGTTTCAAGCATATACTGAATTCTGTAAGATTGAATCCCATGTTCTCAAAGTCTTCCTACCAACCAGTGCCATAATTATGTCTTCATTAGGATATTCCATGTATCTGTTAGTTCAGCTGCTTCCCAGTGAAAGTGTGGAATATGCTAAGCAAATCCCACAGACGTGAGCCCACTATTGCACATGCTCTGCCATGAAATTAACTATATGATTAAAAGCATTATAAGGCAGAATAATATAAGTAAATAACATCTTATATTATTTCACAAGCATTTTTCTTTCTCTGATCCCCATTCAAAATTGGCAGCCTTATGAGTTATTTGATGACATGATGGTTTCATTAGTACATTTACTGTGTTATATGTTGTCTCTGAAATACATAATGGCTCATCGAGCACTGATTCTTTGGGACTCTTGGGTAGTTCAGGATGTAGTGACTTACCTTTCACTGAGAGGCGATCACTCCAATTATAGATTTAGATAATTGGACTCCTAGAAACATTACTAGGCTTGCAGATCCCAAACAATCACCAGGTTAATCTCTCAATGTAGGAGAGTAGTATAGCACCCAACATACAATGGCACCTAAAGTTTTTGCACGGTGTACTCTTTTGTTCTAGTTAACATATATCATCAATAAAATGATCCAGTGTAATTTTGTGGGATAATGTCAAGATTTTTCCAAATTATGACATGACAGGGAGTAGGATAAATGATGTACATCTGAGGCAAAACTGTGAAAGCATACTGATAACTGTGCCAGGTAAACCAGTTATGGTGGTTCCTGTGAAATTTTATGAAGAAAAAAGTGTTTGCCAGGTAAATAGGTGAATATCAGTTACCAGGGAATTGGAACTAGAGCCTCCACCTAAATTTACAATAATCTACAGTTATTCTGAGAAACCTATATGATTTACACATCGATAAAGAGAGATGCTGAATTAGTCATAAAACTACTGCATGCCACGGATTACTAATATGCTGTTTCCAATTTGCAAGGGCATTAGCTCTATGGTCAAGCAGGAGGACAAAAGTAAACCAAACTCAACACTTTATAATCAGATTCTGTTTCTTGGGGTGACTCCAAGTACCAATTTCTGTTATTGTCAAAGTGATAGTGACAGAAAACACACAGATTCCTAGGCAGACAGGTATGGGTCCCTGATGAAACTCAACTTTCAAGCCAAGGACACTCTAAAGCCTGAAAACTGAGCTACCAGTTTTGGATAGAATTCACGGACCAGAGTGAGAACTTCTGTACCCATTTTACCCACTCCTCCTCGATTGGTTCTTTCTGAATGATGCCTTTTAACCGATCAAATGGTGCCTTTTCCAAGTTTACCCATAAACAAATCAGCACACACTCCCCCATTCCAAGCCTATGGAAACCCCTGACTTAGCCTCACAGACGACTATCCCTATCAGACCCTTTCTCACTGTCAGCAGCTTTTCTTATGCACAATAAATTCTACTCTGTCTTATCCCTCTCTGGTGTCCAAGTACCTTATTCCTTTTGGTTGGGCGACAAGAAACCAGAGCTCACCAAACAGCAGGAACAAAAGAGCTGCAACTCTCCTGTTCTCTGAGCTGCAGGTGGTAGGTGTAAAAGAACTGTTAACACTCCTGCCCACTGAACTACTGGAGTAAAAAAGCCACAACAAAAGTTCATTCAGTTTTAGAAGAGACGCGGTTTCACCATGTTGGTCAGGCTGGTTGGGAAGTCCTGACCTCAAGTGATCCTCCCTCCTTGGCCTTCCAAAGTGCTGGGATTACAAGTGTGAGCCACGGCACCTGGCCAGTGGTGGGTGCCTATAATCCCAGCTACCGGGAGACTGAGGAAAGATAAGCGCTTGAACCTGGGAGGTGGAGGTTGCAGTGAGCTGAGATCGCACCATTTCACTCCAGTCTGGGCGACACAGCGAGACTCTGGTTCAAAAAAAAAAGCAATGTTCACTCATAAAAGATAAACCAGACCAGTTCTTTGAACAGAAAAATAATTTCCATATGACAAATGGCTAATCTAATATAATGTTGTTAACCAGTTAACTTAAGAGACAGTAAATACATAAATCATGAAGTTATCATAGGAAGAAAAACATATTGCAAGACGACAGCTACTACTCCTAGGCTTTGTAGAACAAATGGAAGAGGATACTCCTGTTAAAATTTAATGTTTGACAAAGGGCCCCCCAGGGCTGAAACTCAAGGCTCTGAGGAGGAGGTGTTGCTTGACTGTTGGTGTCTGTCTGTGTTGCTGACATCTCCTTGGGCTGGGGTCTAGGGCTCCATTGAGCAAGCTGTGTCTCTGAGTGCGATGGGGTTGGTGAATAGCAGGCGATGGGGTGAAAATGTATGAGAAGGAAATGGTGCTGCTGGGATGAAGATGCGTGTGATGCTCAAAAGAAAGAAGGGGTAGGAATCACATCAGATACACAGAGGAACAAAACAGGAAAGACCAAGTTCATGTTTTTCGACAGCTTTAGCGTCTCTCTGGAGCACCCTGTGGTGGTGGAGCCCAACAGGAGCCCACTAGTAAGAAATGTGGTTAGCAGAGGCTCAGCACAAAGCTGACTATAAAAAGATTTGGAAAAGAGAGCTAATATCTTATCTGCCCCATCAAAAGTAGATATAATTTTCAGATATCTCATGCAAGACCCCCAGTACTCAACAACTTTAGTCAAACATCAACAGATTTTGAAGTTGTGTTTCTATTTGCTTTCTAAACTATTATTTAAAAATAAGTATCTCCTAAACTGTGCTTAGACTATTCTTCCTCACTTATTACACACTCAGAAGACACTTAGCAAGGAGGTTCACTGGTGAAACAAGAATAGACAAGTTTTTTTTTTTTTAAGGGAAAAAACAGGTTTTTACTTAGTGCATCAGTATATATCAGGAAATATAAATAGCTCTAGTTAATTGAAGATGGAAATTTAATAATATTGCATATGAATTGTTAACAAACAAAAGATGGTTATCTACTAAGAATGGTAAACTAAAATTCTAATAGGATCAGAAGAAGTAAGTTCAATAAAATAAATAATATTCTAGGCTGAGGAACATGGACAAAATTGGTACTAACTACTTGGGAGAAGACATCTACTTCCAGCTGGCCAGTCTGAAATTCAGTCTTCAATGAAAAGTAGCCACCGCTAGAACACAAAGCCTGCCAGTGGCCTAGGCCTTGCCAGAGACTTTGGGCAAGTGGGATCTAGTCCAGAGAAGAAGATAGTCAGGAAGACTGCTTGGTGATTGGGCAAAAGCTCCCTAAGAGTATGGTTGGAACTGCTTTGGAAGCAGCTGCCAGGTAGACAGGGGAGCCAGAAAGTGCTCCTGGAATTGTCTCTGAAGGTCACAGGAGTAATGCTGCTAGGCTTCCTTTATAAGGATCCATGGTTCCTGCACTGAAGGAAGGAAGACTGGAAGATTTACAAGTCCTGCTGCTATATCAAAAACCTGAGCAAATAAAGGTGGATTTAGAGCTGAGAGACAGTAGATGGATCACTATTTGCTTATGTTTTATCTCACATAAAAAGAAACATGGGAAATCAGTCTTGAAACCCTTATTGGTGCATTTACTGAATTGGGTCAATAATATCTCCAGCTGTGATCAATTGTATTTCCTAAGTTATTATGTGGTTAGAGCTACGAGACAATGCTGTATCTCTAACACAATAGATCCGAAATCTCCCCCAGCCTAGCAGCATTAGCACAACAGGAACGTTTTCAGAAAGCAAATTCTTTGACCTCACTCCTGACATTTTTAGCCAGTAACTGTGGAGCAATCTGTGTTTAAATAACTCCTCTAGATGATTCTTGTATATTCAAAGTTTGAGAACCTTTAATCTACACATTCAAAATTGACTTCATGAACCTTTGAGTCTATTTTCTAGAATGTCTTATAAACTTGCACAGATATAGAGATTAAATAAATTTTATATATATATTTGCACTTGCAATGGAGAAGTTATTTACCACAGCAAAATATCACATTGCTTTTGTTTCACATGTTTCAAATCAGAGGAGAAAAAAGGAAAGGGAGAAAGCAAGAGAGATAGAACAAAAAAAAGAGCAAGATTGTTAAATCTTGTAATGATTACTGAAGAATGATAAGAAGTGAAAAACTTCTCTCCTTTTTGTAAAACACTATTAGAAATATGATTCAAAGTTATTAGAATGCTAATGTTAAAGAAATGAGGAGTCAAAAAGATTGACTCTGCAACTCTCATTAATAATAAGATAAATTAATACACTAAAAGTCAATCAATAAATCCCTTCATTACTCATCCCTACTATCAAAATTCCAGTGCACCATTATATTCTTCTGTTATAGCAATCTACTTCTTTTAGCAGGAAGTTTGGTAATGGCCAAGACAATATGTAAGTGTTCGTGGATTTGGTTTTCCATTTAATTTGTATGTGTAAGAAATGGAAACATTTTTTGAAAAAAATCTAATTGTATGAAATGCTGGCTTAATGTTTTAAAATAAGTCTAATGATGTGCAGGGGCCGAGGGAAAGCTTTCCCCATTCCTCCTAAGGTTCACTCAAAAGTTAACTCACAAAAGTCAGATTCATTAGTGAAAGGACATAAAAATTTATTAATTTTCACATGGAGGAAACATAGAGTGATTACAGTGTGGTTAAGAAGCTTATATACTATCTTGAGTTTACAGAAAGAATGAGGACTTTGGACGGTGGCTAAACAGTTGATGAGATGGGGAGAAGAGGAGACCCGGCTAGCAAACATGGATTTGTTATGTAGATGAAATTTCACAGGTAGTAACTATCAAAGAGAACAGATGGTAAATGTTTCTTTTAGAACTTTAACTATGTCAGATTCTCAGTCAGCCTTTCCTAGATTCAGGCAAGGGAAGGGCTCAGGGAAAACTTGGTAGTATCACTACAGATTCTCTATAGATGCAAATTATCCTCACAAAAGATAATTTTGCAGGGTTACTATTTATAGGTTCTCTGAGCAGGCATCTCAAACTATGTCAAAGAAATATATTTTGGGGTAAAATATTTTTAATTTCTTCAGAGGCATTACTGTTTACATGTTAGTGATAAATGTGGCACTTCAGTTATACTATTCAATTTCATCTTTTATATAATACGTCTTTTTTTCTAAGACACATTAAGTGTACATCCTTTTCATTAAAACATAGTAAGCTAAATTTGAATAGTATATCTGAATGGTGTATATTTCGTGTAATTTGTATGATCTTAACTTAGTAATATACTTGATGTAAGAGTTCCATCAAGTATATATTATAATCCTAGGAAATTAAAAGTTAGCAGGCTGATAAATATGTGACAATGACAAAAATGCTATAAAGTTGATAAAATCTATATGAATGGTTTCTATTCTCCAATTTCCCTCTTGTATGGGTAAAATTGCCTTTTTATTATTACCATAATTTCAAATAGCCTTAATAGAGTATCCAGCTTGGATTATAATGCATATTATAATAAATGTGTGTGCCTGTGTGTGTGTGTGTGTGTGTGTATACAGAAGTGAACATAAGAAGCAATTATAGAATGTTCTTTAAAAAATAATCAATTTTTTTTGATATTTTTGGATACTAGCACAAACAGTAGGGAGTATCTTTTTTTTTTCAGAAACTGTATCCCTGGAATGTTGCTACCTTTAATATAAAGGTGATCAAATATTTGGGGGAAAAAAACCTGAAGAGATTTGTTACAGACCCTCAAAAAGTTATCATAGAATCATAAAAAATGAAGTACCAAATTTTTGTTCATGTATGTAAAGATTTGTCTAAAATTACAATTTAAGTGACTGCGGTAAGCTGAAAGATACAGGCCTTCAATTGACTTCAATTCATTACTTTTTTGTTTAAAAACAGAAAATAATTGATAATAGAAACAATCTTCTAGTATTTTTAAACATTTGATGTATTTGAAGTTGTGTGGTAATGTTACAGCCAGCCTGATGTGTTCTTCTTGCCTCGTGCCCACAAAAGCCAATGCACTGAGAATAGCAAGGACACTATTGGAGCAAAGAAAGAGGTTAAAAATTACAGGGTCAGCCAGATAGAAGAATAGAAGGTATTCCTCAAATCCACCTCCCTGAGAATTTGGAGACTAGGGTTTTTCAAGGACAGTATGGTGGCCAGGGGACTAATGAATCAAAAATGCAGGTTGGTTGTTTTATGATTTATATTTTCTATTTTTTCAGACAGGGTCTCACTCTGTGACCCAGCAAAGCTCACTGAAACCTCAAATTCCTGAGCTCAAGTGATTCTTTGCCCCTGAGTTTCCCAAAGTGTTTGGAATACAGGCATGCTCAAATATGCCCAACCTTGAGTCCATTTATTGGTATGGGTTACTGGTCTGGGTGGCGCCAGCTAATCCATAAAAATACTAGTTCTGAAAGATACCTCAAACATCAGTCTCATATTTATTTATTTATTTATTTAGAGGCAGATGCTAGCTCTGTTGCCCAGACTGTAGTGCAGTGGCAGTCTCGGGTCACTGCAACCTCTGCCTCCCAGCTTCAAGCAATTCTCATGTCTCAGCTTTCCTAGTCGCTGGAACTTCAAGCACACACCACCACACTTGGCTAATTTTTGTATTTTTTAGTACAGATGAGGTTTCACCATATTGGTCAGGCTGGTCTCGAACTCTGGATCTCAGGTGATCGACCCGATTTGGTCTCCCAAAGTGCTGGGATTATAAGCATGAGCCACTATGCCCAACCCAGTCTCAGATTACAATAGTGATGTTATCTATAGGTACAGCTGGGGAGTTGACAAGTATTGTGACCTCTGGCTACATAACTCCAGAACCATAGTTCTCACCTGGTGGCTAATTTATTTGTTTTACAACGGTGGTTTTCATCCCTGAGCTAGAAGAGGATTAGTTTCAGAAAAGAACTGTTGTCATATTTGTTTTAATATTAAACTATAAACTAAATGCCTCCAATAGTTACCCAGGAATAAGCAAGGACAGTATGTGAGGTTAGAAGCAAGATTAAATTAGGTGTCTCAGTTTTGCAAAGGCAGTCTCAATCCTCTCTTTAGGCTGGAGAGTTGCGAGCTGGAGAGATGGGAAAAGGCCAACATCCACTCTAACTTCTTCCTGCAGAAGAGAGGCATATTTAGGGTAGAGTCTGGCCTCGAGGTAAGAGGAGTGAAACCATTTTGCAGTTGTCTCTAGTACTCATGGGTGTCTGATTGGGGGTCCAAGATTTGCATGACAAAGATGTTAGCACTCTCATTCACAGGTTTAGCACAGCAAGTAAGGGAGCAGCAAACTGAGCCCTAGAAAAAGCAGTGTAAGTCCTTGCTTCATAAGTTCTTGTAGACTGATCTGAAGCATTGAGGATTCCAGGGGAACAACCCTGAGAACCAATCAGATATAGGGTTCTAGGAGAGAGACAGATTTGTGTCAGAGATGGTTAGAAAGACAAATTGGGATAAACGGAAAAGAGCAGATTTTAATATATCATCCCACATCTTTTTTCATCGATTTCTAGTCCGGAGAAAAAATTAGTTCAGTTAAACATCTATGTACCATTACAAGAGGTGTCATTGCAAATGAGCCAGACCCTTATATATGATGCAGGAAAACATATATTTAATAAGAGACATTTCTACAGGAACAGAAGAAAAACAAAGATTAATATTAGGAACAATCTATAAACCTGTTTACTTAGATTCTGGAGGGTAGTCAGTTGAAGTATCAGATGTTAGAATTAAAATATCTTTAGTTAAAGAGGAAGAAGGCAGTGGCAATCTAACAAGTTTGTCTCACCTATATCACAAGGAGTGAGCTTCAATCTGCAGGGCCTCAGGAAAAATGTAGTAGCAATTTAATTTAGTCCAAGTCACAAAAGTGGGAGACAATTTTGAAAACATTAGCTTGGACACTTATAGCCAGGGAAGAATTCAGGATTCAGTCCAAATTGTAGAAAATAATAACAACTCAAAACAAGGAACAGGACTGGAATCTAATAAGTGTACAATAGTTTTCTTTTGAAACATAATTTTTCTCTCTCCAGACCCCTTAAACACAAATCGTAATAAGACCTATTCACTAACAAAATAAGTTTTAGTCTTATTATTTATGGCCTGATTATTCGCATAAAATTCATCAAGAATAATTATTTGCCACATAGGCCCTTTTTTAAATTGGCTTTGCTGGAACTTTTTTGATAAGGAATCTCAGATTAGACCTCTTTAAAGCCTTGAGTTCAGCAAAGGATTTATCTGTGTCTCCAGATACCTGTATGAATTGGGTGAGTTACTCTCTTCTCGATGTCCCAAGACAACCTGGTGTTTCTGGGCCTGCCAAAAAGTGACACTCTTTACTTACTAGTTCAGGAGCCCTGTAAAGAAATTGCACAGAGAAGATACAAGACCCCTTTTTCCCAAGGTGCTGTTATTGGCTATATAAAGTCAATCTCAATTCCTCAAAGCAGCCTGCTTATGTCTGAAAGGGTGCCATTCCAGTCAAAGCCTTGGTAAAATAACCAGTATCTCCAACCGTGTTCTGTTAGAAAGAAAGACATATTCTCTTAAATGTATGCAAAGAATTATATTGCTATCAGTTAAGAATACTCATAGTTTTCAAAATCAGAAGAAATCAGGTAGAAAGAAATAGGCTTTAAATTTTGCTCACACGAGGATACTTAATCATTTAAAAGCTGCAAATGACTCAAATGAAAAAAGTTCTACTGACTGAAAAACAAAACCAAAAGAATCAGTAATAATGTTTCAAACAAACAAACAAACAAACAAAAATCACTAAAAGATTGTTTCGGTTTTCTATCAATTTAGTCTGTAAGATTAAATTTTATTCTGCTCAATACTGGGCCAGAAGTCCTCATGAACACATCAGCTCTCCAAGAGCGTCCTGGAAACTTTTCTCTCTATTCCAATGGCAGAATATCCAAAGTTATCAGAAATCCGCATTCAAGTCCACCAGTCAGATCATTACAGCTGATTATGAACTGCTTTTTAAAAAGGATAAAGGTAAAGACAATTATTGTGAATGAAAAAAGTCTTAGGACAGTCATAGCCAAAGACACAATTGACAAGGAAAACTGATGATCTCTGTGGCACACAAAAATCTAACATAATTATTACTGATAATACATACTGAGATATCAGAAACACAGAAATCTTATATAATTTTGGAATACATACTAATAATACATATTTATAAATATAACCTAAAGAAAGTTAAGCACTATTTCATATTTGACAATGCTTCCTGTATTATTTAACATACCAAATAAGCTAATTATATCTCTTTTGGATGTCAAGGGACATAACATCTAAAAAAAGTTAATTAGTTCAAAATACTTAATTGAAATTTCGAACTTGAAATTGAAATTTTGATTTTAAAATGTTTGTCAAATATCAAATATCAAAAGTTTAAAACACTTGATGTCACCAAATAGAATCACAGTTCATTTATTTGGCCAAAGTGATAACTCAAGATATTTTTTTAAAGGGAAAACCCTTTACCGTTTGATAGGAGACAGCTTTCCACAAAAAAGACGAGACCAAATAAAGGTAGCATAAGGAGGCTAACTGCATCTGTCTCTCTTTTCTCCCTTCCTTCCTTTTTGTTGCAGTTCACTCAAAAAGCAAACAAAAATCTTTCAATATTCCATGAAAATCTTGTATAAAAGGAAAAAAAAAACAAATTTACCTTTTCATTAGTGAATTATTAACATTAAAGTTAATTTTTAATAAAATTGTAGAAAGAAATTAATCCAATCAGTTTGACCACACAATAAGATTTTTGTAAAATGTTCAAATCTTTTATATATTTTTAAAATTAAAGCATAGATCAGTTCTCCAATAGAACCCTATTATTCTGTCATAGAGGTCTAGATTCTGGCTCTGCATCAGTATGCTTTTGGTTTTAATGTTTAATTTATAGAAAAATTAAACGACCTCATTTAAATTTTAGCAAACTTTCTCACATTCAGAGTTTCTTTTAGAAGATCAATCTTCTACAAACCTTCTGCAACTTAAACCTTCAGTTTTGTCCTATCTTCCTTTAACTTAATTCTTATAGCTGATAATGAATTGCTTTTTGAAAAGGATCAAGGTAAAACAATTATTGTGCTTTTAATTCTTAAAAGCCTCTAAAATAGAATTACTTTCTTTTCTGGAAACCAGAAAACATGCTTTCTTACAACTCTTTTTGAAAAGAAATTTTGATTTTAAAAATTTTGCCAAGTATCAAAAGTTTAAAACACTTGATATTACCGAATAGGATCATATTTTTAATATGCTATGTATGAATTGTAACTCTTAGTAACTCTTACTTTTAGTTATATATATATATATATATATATATGAGGTAGGTAATTTTAATTATGTACCAGGTGCAGAGCCCAGGACAGAAGTTTTGCAGATAATGTTTTATTCTTCCCAGTATAGCCATCGGGCATGGCTAGCTCCACACGTCTCCAGGCCTTACCTAGAATCGAATAGCTCTAAAACAAACAAGTCAAACAATTATCAAAAATGTCACAGAAGCAGTTCATGATCTTAAAACATGTAGCAAAGACCATATCTGACCTGCCTAATTCAGACCAAATGTCTAAATTCTGAAAACGTTTCAATTGTATTTTAACAATAATTTTAAAACTGTATTTACAAAAGATTTCAAAAGTCACATTAACTAAAAGACATTTGAGTTTTTTTAATATATAAAATATTTAGTTTAAGCACTTATTTTTCTTTAAGCCAATTAAAGCTCTTTCATGTATTTTGGTAGTGAAATATCACATACACATTACACATATAAACATATGGACAAAACAAACACACAGACAGAAGCAGATCTTATAGTTTATAAGATACTTCCTTTATTAGAGTCCTTATTGAACAGTTTGTAAAGTTTTTCTTACCCATTTTACATTCTCAATCTCTTGATTACTTGTTCACTTCCCTAAACAATCATCAGCTGGGCAACTCTAAATTTACATTTCTAAAAGGACAATTCTTAGGTGAAATGAGATATAAAATTTGTATTTTAAAAGCACCAAGTTAAGACATTAGGTGTCAATATTGTAGCATCAGAGGTTCTAATGTACACAGGCAGACACTCTTCCATTTAGAGATTTCCTTAACTATATAAATTCGTTTTACACAATGGTTTTAAGATACCCAACTAACTACCAGAGAGGCTGCATTTTGGCTTTTTAACTTGTGTCTTAATTAAATTCAGGCTTTAGGTTGGAGACTTTAGGAAATATGGGAAGAAACAGGACTAAGAAAGCACACAGGCTTTTAGTACCTAATACTTACATATGTGAAAAGCAAGCATAGCTAGAAGGCAGAATAGATCTCCCCAAATCAAGGATCCCATTTTTGCACCAAATCCTGGGTTCCCCAAAAGATGCAAACACTGTGGGATGAGACAGTGCAATATTTTTACAGTGCACTTCACTGTATGGACATTCCCCTGAGGCTGGTGGGCAACTGTATTAAGTCTGCTTAATACAGTTGAGGCTGTATGAGGCTGCTGATAAGACATACCAAAGACTGGGCAATTTACAAAAGAAAGAGATTTAATGCACTTACAGTTCCACATGGCTGGAGAGGCCACACAATCAAAGCAGATGGCAAGGAGAGGCAAGTCATATCTTATGTGGATGGCGGCAGGCGCAGAGAGAGGTTGTGCAGGGAAACTCTCATTTTTAAAACCATCAGATCTCATAAGACTCATTCATTATCATGACAACAGCACAGGAAAGCCCCCCCTCCCCATAATTCAATCACCTCCTACCGGGTTCCTCCCATGACATGTGGGGATTGTGGGAGTTACAATTCAAGATGAGATTTGGGTGGGGACGCAGCTAAACCTTATCAGCAACCCAATGCCAGTTAACCCACTCTGTAATTAGCCCATCTCCCTTAGGAATCTCATCCCTCATTGGGGAGTCAGGATTTTTCTACACCTTCTACATGCTCAAGAGTACACTTTGTTTGAAGCAAAAGCCAATAGCTATCTCTAAAGGAATGCCTTTAATTTAGCTATTACACACGTCAAGGTTAAAAATTTTCTCACAATACAAAGTAATTACTGGTACCTTCAAAAGCTAAAAAGATGAGACAACACAATGTAAAAGCTTACAGCTCTTGAGTTTCCATGATGAAAACAGAGGTTCCTCCAAATGGCTTTTTTTTTCTGTTTTTCTCAAGAAGTCCCAGGCTGTTAGAAATTATGCTAGGTCCTCCCATGTGGGCACTGAAGGTGGCAAGAGAAAGAAGCAGAAGATAAAGGTAAATGGAAAAACAGACAAAATTCAATTGACTGAGTTTTTGCAGGGAGAGAACAGAGACCTTAAAACTATATCTATAATATGTGTATACACACACACACATATATAGCTTCTATGTCAGTTTTAATTAAGTTGACTTTTGACTATAGAACTTCAAGAAAAATCTTTTCAAATCTTTTATTACCAGATTGGAGCCAGGATAAACAGCCAATGTTTCTAGTCTTTGAACTTCTTTACCAAAGGTAACCTTTTATTTGAAACCAATAAGTCTTAACCAAGGTTATGACTTAACCATGAACACAGCAGATGACTCCAAAAAGGCAGCAAGCAGTTTTTACAAGGTATAGAATTGAAAGGAGTTAGTTAGCTTGTCTTAGGTAGATGATAAAGGAAGGGTCCCAGAAAGTCCCTGGCTCATGGGTCAGTGCCTGATCCCCATATAACATAAAAAGTAGCCTGGGAAAAACTTTCAAGCTTTAGGCACCGGTAAGGGAATGAGTACAGAGTGTTGTGCCTGGAGACATGCCCACGGCTGCACAGATGGGAAAATCTCCAGCCCATTTGGATAAAAAAGTTGCAGAAACCTCGAGCTCATTCAGATAAGGGAAGAAGGTCTGTCACAGAAATGTCTTTTCCTTTGTATAGTCAGTAGGCTCCCCGGAAAAGTTTCTTCTCTTTTTGTGGGTATGGGAACGGTGGGCTCTGGTGCGTTCGGTGGGCTCTCTACTTTCCTTTAGGAGGAGTGTAAGTCCGGCTTCTATGAATCATCACCTCAGCCCTTGATTGGTCCCGGGCCAAGGTCCTGGGCCAACCTTTCACTTCAGCCTCTGATAGGTCCTGGGCCAAGCTAAGCAGCATCAATGAATCATCATTTCGGCTCCTGATTCATCCCGGGCCAAGGTCCTAGGCCAAGCTGAGTCACGCATTCGCCAAGACAGCTCTCAGACTAAACACACGTCTTCCCCTTCCCAGCCCTGGAACCCAGCCTCATAGTGGGTACACCCATTTGGGACTCCGTCTCTAATGGCAGACATTTCTTCTTTCACTTACTAAACTTTCACTCTCACCTCAGCTTTGTGTCGGCGCTCCACAATCATCTTGACAGTGGGACAAGGACTCAAGGAGTTATCTCAGACAGCAAAAGACTGTTTCAGAATCACCCCAAAGATAGCTCAGGAAAAAAAAAAAAAAAAGATTCAAAACAGGAAATCAGAACTGTCTTTGGAGGAAAGAGAATCAACAAATGGCAAAAGTCACACAAATACCAAACCAGAAAGGACTAATTCCCTGAGCCAAAAATTGAACCCAGACCACCATGGTGAAAGGGCAGAATCTTACTTCATGAGCTACATCATGGGACATTTGCCATTGCTTTTCCCACAAGGAATCTAGAGCGGACAGTTTTGAGTTTGTAAAGGAGTTTAGCTGCTCAGGATAATTTTCCTGGCTAGCCGTGGCACTATTCTGTGTCTTTTTTTTAAAAAAAAAGAAATCATTTTCTCATCGAGTGTTTAGAATAAGAGATCTCTAAAATCTATATTACAAGACTGCTCACACAAATTCTTTTCTTTTTCCTCCCATTAATCAAAATCTTACCAAGGGTACAAGCAGTGACTTTTGTCAGCTCCACTGGGGAGCACAGAGGGAGAAACCAGGAGCCTAGCTGGTGAGAAATTCTTATCCTTTTGCCAATTCATCAGGCTCCTGGCCCCCAGGAGGGCGGGCAGAGTAGCCCTGGTGATCCTGTTCACTGCACCACAGCTGTGGGGTCTGAGCCATGTTATAAAGCACATTTTCCATTTCATGGACCCTTAGGAAAAGCCTCCAAGTTTTGCAAGATGCTGCCCAGTAGGCTGTGTGAGGGGACTTAATTAACATTTCTCATTCTGGCTTGAGCAATATATACATAGCAAACCCAGACACTGGTCACCCTGCTCAGCACCCAAGCACCAACCTGACAAGGCTCAAACTTGCTGTTGTTTGGCCTCTCTTGTCTTAGTTGCATTCAAGGTGGAGAGGGATGACCTCCAAACAGGAGTTTCAATGCGTGATCTCTGGGCAAGATGGAAGAGCAAATGGTCACCCTGAGTTAGACCTGCTGAGCTTCTGCTAACAAGTCCTTCAGTGCTCCTCGAATATGACCGATCAGACAAACGAGGAGAGTTTCCCAAGTTTTGCCTGCTGGATTTCCACCAGCAATTCCTTCGGGGGACTTTCTCCACACATACAAATATGTACAACAAGGGAAAGATATAAGACCTTCAAATCAAAATTGCAAATTAAAGATTTCTAAGAATATTCTTCTAAGCAGGCATTCTATTCTCTAACTGGGGAGAAATCTCCTCAAACTGTGACTACTATTTAGTGACAGCCAACAAAGACCCACAAAGAGCCACAAGACCTTCAAAGGGCCTAACCAACTGAAAGAAGGATATGGTTGTTGGTTGTGCTTAGAATATTTACCAGAAGATTTCTTCAAATCCCCTCAAAAATTTATCCACTGCAAAGTAGGTTTAAGCACTGTGGGTTGACTGGGCTCCATTGGCCAAGATGGCACCAGAGGTGCCCTCAGTTTAACCACTTGGGCTCACCTCCAGATCTGTCATACCAGTGAGAGGCTGCCAAACTAAGGGCAAGTGCCCACAAAGGCTATCCCAGATGAGCCCCCAAATTTGTTACCGCCCAACAAGTCCTTCTTGCCCCCTGCCCAGGAAAGCTAGTGCTCTGAGAACAGCAGGTATTACAGGCAAAACAAGAACAACAAAAAGAGTTGAATAATCACAGGGCCAGCCAAGTGAAAGGATGGATGTATTTCTCAAATACACCCCCCTAAGAACTCAGAAGCTACAGTTTTTTTAAGGACAGTTTGGCAAGCAGGAGAGTAGGCAAAAGGGAATGGTGATTGGTTAGGTCAGGAATAAAATCATAGGTAATTGACGTTGTCTTGTTGCCCTGAGTCAGTTCTTGGATAGGAGTCACAAGATCAGTTGATTAGTTACTTTTCTCTCCTTTTCTTTTTAATTTTTACAATTGAGACAGCATCTCACTATTTGGCTCAAGCTGGAGTGCAGTGGCACGATCATAGCTCGCAGTAACCTTGAATACCTGGGCATAGGGATGCTCTGCCAATCAGTTTCCCAAGGTTTTTGGATTACAGATGTGAATCACCACGTCAAGCCTTGAGTTAGTTTCTTGGTATGAGTTACCAGTCTGGGTTGCATCAGGTGGTCCAACAGAATGCCAGGTCTGAGAGATACCCAAAACACCAATCTCAGGTTTTATAATAGTGATGTTATCTATAAGCATAATTAGGGAGGTTACAAATCTTGTCAGTTCTGGCTACACAACTTCTGAACCATAATTCTAACCTTCTGGCTAATTTAATAGTTTTAAAAAGGTGGTTTCAGTTATTGAGTAAGGAGGAGGTTACTTTCAAAAAAGGACTGTTATCATCTTTGTTTTGAAGTTAAACTATAAACTAATTTTCTCCCTTAGTTGGAGGAATGAACAAGAACAGAATGTGAAGTTAGAATCAAGATGGAGTTAGCTATGTTAGATTTCTCCCACAGTCATCATTCTTGCAAAGGTCTTTATTAGTCATCATTTTTTTGGAACTGAGAAAATCAACAAAAATAAATTTAAATAAAAATATAGAAATAAGAAAGGTGAGGTTATTTTTGATCTTTTAAAAATCTAGGAGGGGAACATTAAACATAAAAATGATTATGGTGGTAATCAAGTGAAATATATTTTTGACGTATTTTGAAAAAATTTACTATTACATAATTAACATTACTGCACCCAAACTTACTTTCATCCTTGGTGAATAGAAGCCATTTTCTTTCTTTCATGTATGCGTAAATTGAGAGAACAAGAGGTGTCCTAACACCTAAAATTAAACTGCTTATTTTAAAACACATATTCTTAAATGTTTCAGCTAAAATCATCACAGGACATGAAGGGTAAGAAAATTATTAGAGCATATCAGCAATCAGTTTCCCACCCCTGTGGAGGATCATTTTATACTCTAAATGAGGCAAAAATTAACGAAGCATTAAGACAACTACAGTGGAAGCTGGAACAGAGACGAAAGCCTAAGAAGTGTAAAATATGTTCTCTGCCACACACTAACTTCATTAACATAGGGGGATTCATATTTATATGTTCCTATTCTAAAGTAGCTAATAAATATCCTAATTCCCTTTAGGTCCTATGAGGCCGAATATTTGCTTACTTATCTGGTCCAAACATTCACTGGCTCTACTCTGGATTTCATGTCAGTGAGGATAAGTGGAAGGAGGAATTCCGTCAGTCTGAAGTTTTCCTTGAGAGCATTTACCTCAGCTAAAACGGGTAAGAAGTTCATCGAGCAGAATTCACACTGTGAAAAACAACCCTGTTCCACTTTTGGATGGCAACATTTGGAATAAAATATACCAGGAGAACCCGCTCCCCATGGTTAACATGGGTTCTTTTCTATTTCGTAAGTGTCTCGGCTGGGTTGAGAAATAAAGGGAAAGAGCACAAGAGAGAGAAATTTAAAGCTGGGTGTCCAGGGGAGACATCACATGTCAGCAGGATCCGTCATGTTCCCCGAGCCCTAAAACCAGCAAGTTTTTATTAGCGATTTTCAAAAGGGGAGGGAGTGCAGGAATAGGGTGTGGGTCACAGAGATCACATGCTTCACAAGGTAATAAAATAATCACAAAGCAAATGGAGGCCCGGCGAGATCACAGCACCACCCGATGAGGTAAAATTAAAATTGCTAATGAAGTTTCGGGCACGCATTGTCATTGACAACATCTTATCAGGAAACAGGGTTTGAGAGCAAGTAACCTGTCTGACCACAATTTATTAGGTGGCAATTTTCTCATCCTAGTAAGCCTGGGAGCACTATAGGAGACCGTGGCTTATTTCATCTGGCTTCGACCATAATAGACTGGAGGCCTTAAAAAGGGGCCGTCTATAGCCCTACCTTCAGGGCGCATTCTCTTTCTCAGGGATGTTCCTTGCTGAGAGAAAGAATTCAGCGATATTTCTCCTATTTGCTTATGAAAGAGGAGGAATATAACTCTGTTTCCGTCTGGCGGCCTGTTCAAAGTTACCTCTCTTGTTCCCTGAACATCACTGTTATCCTGTTCTTTTTAAAAGATGCCCGGATTTCATATTCAAACACACATGCTCTACAAACAATTTATGCAGTTGACACAATCACAGGGTCCTGAGGCAACATTCATCCTCCTCAGCTTACAAAGAAGAGGACAATATTAAGAGATTAAAGTAAAGACAGGCATAGGAAATCGTAAGGATATTCCTTGGGGAAGTGATACGTGTCCATGAAATCTTCATAATTTATGTTCAGAGATTCCAGTAAAGACAGGTGTAAGAAATTATAAAAGTATTAATTTGGGGAACTAATACATGTCCATGAAATCTTCACATTTTATGTTCTTCTGCCGCGGCTTCAGTCGGTCCCTCCGTTTGGGGTCCGTGATGTCCCGCAACAAAAATATTTTCTTGAATAAACGTGAAATTAAATTTTAATGAATTCTACTTTCGACTAGTTTGTTGAGCTTCTGTAAATTATTTTATATCCCTTTTCTCACTTAAGCTATGTTATTATGTAACTTTATTTTTCTGCTTTCACATCTCACTGTATTAACACAGAATTAGCCATCATATTTAATAACAAATTAAAATAAGCATATTTAAATACCATAGAATAAAGACTACTTTTATTAGTAATAGCCATAAATATTTCAAGCTTCTTGTAAAATTATTTTGAAATTATAGTAAAATTATAAATGCAAATGATCAAATAAGACAATAAAAATATAACCAATAATATCAAATCAGACAAGAAAGGACGGATGAAGAAAGGTAAGTGGGAGCCGATCAACTGTAAAGTACAAAACAATGCTGTAGATTTCAACCTAAAGATTTCAGTAATCACATAAATATAAATGAACTAAATATCTTTGTCAAAAGAAATGTTGGATGAAACAAAAAGGTCAAACCCCATAATCTACTGCTTAAAAGAGGCAAAGGTAAAACTATAGCAGAAAGAAAAAAAGGTTGCTATAAATGAGCAAAAAATAAATCATGCAAATACTAGCAAAGAGGAAGCTGATGTAGCTATATTCATATTAAGCAAATATAATTTATTGATCACTTCCTGATGATAAACTGTTTAGCTCACCAATGTAACTTCATTTTATTAACAGCAAACATTGAAGCCAGGCAAAGCAGCTTGGCCTGTAATCCCAGCTACATGGGAGGCTCAGGTGGCAGAAGCTCTTGAGGCCAGGAGTTCAAGAGCAGCCTCGGAAATACAGCAAGACTTCTTTTTTATAAATAAATAAATATATATTAATATAATATATACATATCTGAAAAGTAAAACAAACAGCAAAAATTCATAGATGACAATGTGAAAACAAATCCACAATGATGTAAAATATCCTGTTTCTCACTAGTTAAGGTTCATGTCATGGGGAGTAACTTGCTCACACTTCCAGGCTATTTGGTAACCTCTCATGCAACCAGATGAGGGTGTTTCACTCATATTTGAAAGTGGTGGGCATTCTGGCACAAGAGGTGTATCAAACAAGAGAGAAAAATAAGGCAAAAGTTGGGAGAAGTCTGAAGGAGCACACAAATTTTGTTTCCAAATGTAAATGCCTAAATGTGCTATTGTACTGAGTATTTTATAATCCTCATGCCTTTTTCAATAAGTTTTCACTAAGTATGTGGAGAAGAAATTATACACTGCTGTCCATAACTCATAAAACATACAGTAATATATAATGATTTTATTTAGTTTATTTTGTCACTTCAAGCTCTGATGAAGATAGAAGTTCATTGCCAATCTACAAAGGAAATATGGGATTGGCCACAAAGATGGAATCATGATGGCCTCTCAAATTACATTATGGCAATGTAAATAAACATTATGCAAAACATCTGCTGCCCTTGCACAACAGCTGCTTGATATAATTAAATACGCCGGGTGCTTCAATGAACAAAATAAGGCAAGAACACAGCAACAACAACAAATCTAGTCTTAAGGACACTGTGATATACCCACATACTCAGATTTTTTAATTGTAAGTCATCATTTCTAATTATCATTAGAAATCAATATGTTAATATCCCAATCCTCTGTAATTTTGACTTAAATTCTTAAAAATAGTATCATCACAGTTAAAGTGCAAAATATAAAAAAGCAAAATATAAAAATACAAAATGGACACTGAAAAAGCAGATGAAATACAATAGCACTTGATCTCATTGGAAAAATATAACACTCTCTTCTTGCTGCCCATGAGAATTGAGGCATGGTATCCTAAGTGTGGATGGATATTGGTGCAACCAGAAGTGCTAGTCAACAACTGTTAGAAGAAAGACGAAAAATTATTAACCACAGGAGGATGCTGAATTCTTTCTTATATTTTCCATTTGAATGTCTAGATTTTAATCCAATTTGAAGGGCTTTTTAAAGGGCAACCAAGATTTGCTGCTGCAAATAAAAAAAAAGAAAGAATACAATAGGCAATTCACAAAAAATCTATTTTCTGAGTTTATAAAAAGACAATCTCCACATTTAGTGTATTTTATTCATATTCAATTAATTTTGAAAACTGCGCTGATATTTAGTATGTAATACGTAAAATATAATTAAACTGCAAGTTATAATAAAATTTTTCTTTAAATAGAACTGAATGTGGATTCTGAGAAAAATCTTATACACGAGTTTATTTACCAAATTACTGTGTCTCTTCAATTTTTGCATATAACTTTTGTATAGTTAATATTTGCTGTGCTATGATATCAAGCAGGAATACAGATGGAGTAATTTAAACCTCATTCAGAATTCATGTAAAGATTAGGAAAAGTGTTAATAAATACACCAGAGGGAACGAGGATTTTAAAGCATGCTTTAGATCAAGAGATTTTTCTTGCACTATAAATGTCATTCCAGCAAGCACCATATGGCTTAGATTATAAAACCAGGTAAATAAAAAGATTCATACTGTCAGTCTTTCTATTGTTTAGGGTTATATTAGCATATAACTGTATATCTATATATGTATATATTAGCATATGCATATAGATCTATAGGTATATAACTATATCTATATGCTAATATAGCTATATAATATAGATCTACAGAAATATATGTGTAGATTTATATGTATATACTGATACCTATAAACATATATACAGATATATGTTAATTTAAAGATATATGCATATCTGCATATCTGTATGTACATAGCTTAGCATACACATATAAATCTGTATGTAGATATATAGTTATAATCTATCATAAAGATATATAGATATATGTAAATACATATACACATATGATAATATATCTATATACATATAGATATACAGGTATATGCTAATTTAAAGGGAGGATTGAATTTAGATAATTATAGATTCTAGATAACATAAAGCTTACTTCTATTTCTTTTCAAAAATTTCTTTTTTAAAAAAAGTTTTACTTTAAGTTCTGGGACACATGTGCAGAATGTGCAGGTTTGTTACATAGGTGTACACA
>NW_012103054.1:2576896-2579088 GCF_000951045.1 Mandrillus leucophaeus
ACCCTTATTAGTGGTTCTGCTTTTGCCCTTTGTCCTGTTCCCTCAAAAGCATGTGATCTTTGTTGGACCCTTGTCAGTGGTTCTGGTTTTTGCTCTTTGAAGCATGTGATCTTTGTACCTACTCTCTGTTCTTCCCCCTCTCCCCTTTTGAAACCCTTAATAAAAATTTGCTGGTCTGAGACTCAGGGGATCATCATGGTCCTACAGATATGTGGTGTCACTTCTGGCAGCCCGGCTGTAAAATTCCTCTCTTTATACTGTCTCTCTTTATTTCTCAACCAGCCAAAACTTATGGAAAATAGAAAGAACCTACATTGAAATATGGGGGGCAGCTTCCTCCAATAGTTTTTTTTTTGCCATGCAGAAGCTTTTTAGTTTAATTGGATCCCATTTGTCAATTGTGGCTATTCTATTCTATTTTTAATATTTCTTAGATCAAGTCAATAAATAAGAATTTTTTTCAGGGAAAATTATTATTTTTAATATGAACATATTTTTTAAAGAAATTGTTTACTCAAGTAAAAGGATTCTTAAATTTGTTTTTTGGAAAATTCTAACTTACTATTACAACCTGTAGATTACCTAAGTGAAATACCTCTTTTCATTTAAAATTAAGATAAAACAATATGTAGAACTATGTCTGCCTCTGTATTTCTATCTGAGCATGTAAAAATAAAGATTCCATCAGTATGGAGTTTGTTTAGAATGATGACAGTGTGATTTTACAATTCTACTTTAAATATGTTAGAACACAAAAATGTCATTTTATTTAACTGCATAAATCCTTGTAGCTATGAAACACACATCTTCATTTATAGTCTAAAATTTACAGTAGACTCTGGAAATTTATATGACTTCCAAAGTCTCTAATGACCTCTAGTCACACCACCCCACCAAAAAAACAAAAAGAACAATCACAACAACTTATTATCTTATAAAGTAATGGAGTTTTCAAACAAAAAAATACAATTTTGGTTAACTTTTATGAAATTGTCACAATTCTTTTTATTCATTAACCCAAAGAATATACATTCCTTCAGAATGAGAATAAAATGTCAAGTAATTTCAGAGCCCCAGATTCAGTAAAGGGCCCAAGTTTAATAATGAATGTTCAATAAAATTCAATATAATCAGCTCACATTTAACAAATTTAATAGGATGGAAAAATAATAAATGAAATATTCCTTTTGATTTCACTTCAATTAACTTTTTGAAAATAATATTAATATTATTTACTAAGGCAACTAATAGAAATTATGCAATGGCAAACATTTATTTGTGCTTTGTATGGTCTGGGCTCTGCTAGGGCCCTTAGAAGTTTATCTCAATTCAACTTTATAACATTTCTATGGGGTAAAATGATATAATTTTAGTGTCAACTCGATTAGGTTTGGGGATACCCAGATAGCTGATGAAACGTTGTTTCTGGGTATGTCTCTGAGTGTGTTTCTGGAAGAGACTAGCTAGCATTTGACTCAGTAGACTAAGTGAAGAAGATTTGTCCTCACCAATGTGGGCGAGCATCCTCTAATCCACTGAGGACCAGAATAGAACAAAAGGGCAAATTGTCTCTCTGTTCTTAGTACTGCTGGTTCTGTGACCTTTGGACTCAGGCTGAATCATACCAATGGCTTCCCTGCTTCTCCAGCTTGCAGAGGGCAGATTCTGGGACATCGTGGCTTCCATAATCACCTGATCCAATAGTGCAGTGGCTCATGCCTGTAATCTCAACACTTTGGGAGGCCGAGACGGGTGGATTACCTGAAGTCAGCAGTTCGAGGCCAGCCTGGCCAACATGTTGAAACCCTGTCTCCAATAAAAATACAAAAATTAGCCAGGGCGTCGTGGTGGGCACCTGTAATCCCTGCTACCAGGGAGGTGGAAGCCGGAGAATCACTTGAGCCTCGGAGGTGGAGGTTTCAGTGAGCCAAGATTGTGCCACTGCACTCCAGGCTGGGCAGCAGAGCAATACTGTGTCTGAAAAGAATAGAAAAGAAAAGAAAAGAAAAGAAAAGAAAAGAAAAGAAAAGAAAAGAAAAGCATCCTTAACTATAGTTGAAAGACCTCAATTCCCCATTCTTATCTGCCGCTAAGCTTCAAGGTGAAGATAAATAATTTATATTCCCCAAACCATTTTTCTCTTATTTGTACCTAAAGTATATCATCAGCGTCAAAAGAAGGAGAAGCAGAAG
>NW_012103054.1:2580013-2598791 GCF_000951045.1 Mandrillus leucophaeus
TTGTCATCAAGTAGAATTAAGTTTTCCATTAACACAGTAAGAACCTAAATGTGTTGTTGTTTTCTTAATTTTAAATATTATTATGGATATAAACTAAAATATTTAAATACACCATGAGGGAAATTCTACATTAATTTAATTAGTGTTTACTTAAAAACGTAATTATGACTTACAGTATTGCCATAAGTGCTTTATAGGTATCATGTCACTAAATTCCTATGATGGCCCTATGAAATGTTATTTATTATGAGTATCATTGCCTATGTACAAAGTCATAGAGACACATGGAAGCCCCATCTGCCTGTTCATTTTTCTCAATTGCTTGAGAACTCCAGCAGAGAAGGGGTACATGTATGGGATTCTACAGCCATCATTGCTGATCTACCCCCACATGACATTGACTGACTGAGGATATAGCAATAAACAAAACAAAGTGGCTATTCTCATGGAGCTGCCAGTATCAGGGAAATATAAGCAACCCAGATAAAAACAGTAATAAAGGTAAAACATAGTGTCAGATACACTGAACCTGATACCTGTCATAAGCATGAAATTCCACACATCTAAAGCGTAATAGACAAATACAAATACTTTCTTATTTGTATTCTTTTAAAATCCTATTTCAAAATAATGAATATGTAGTTATCCTTCAAAAATCAACTCGTGACACTTTGTCACTTATGGCTTCATGATTTTTCTTTCTACGGCCCCCTGGCATGAACACAGCATTTATCTGTGTGCAGCTCCATCAAATTTGATATTCTTGGTGAAGTATATATTGATAACTTTGATTTGACATTGAGATCATTGATTCCCATACTGTGCACATGGGGTCAGTGACTGGCACACAGCGTGTGTTCAACTCTTCTTCTAAATCAGAAAGAATACTACTACTACTAATCACTAGCATTAAACTGAGTGCCAGACATTTGTTTGTACCAGTGATCCAGTGACAAGAGCCATCATCTTACTGGAGCAGCAGTTGGGAAACATAACCCCCTAGGCCAAATCTGGCTGACTGACTCCACGTGCATTCTCGGATTACAATTTTACTGAAACACAGCCTCGGACACTGGCTCTTTTCACACTGCAACGAAGTTGAGTAGATGCCACAGACACCATATAGCCCACAAAGTCAAACATATTGACTATCAGAATAAGTTTGCTGAACCCTTGCTCTAGAGTAAAACAGAGGAAATTATTTTATTTATTTACTTCACTTTGTAATTGCATCAGCGGACCTGTTACAGAATTTTGCCATTACAAGGTCAATTATACAAAACTGCAATACCTTTGCTTGAACAATGTTGTATCCAGATTGTTGACCTTTTTATCTACTGTATATTGTAATTTCGGTAATAAATTTTTCAAAAAATAAAACCGAGTCCCATTTCAATGTCATTACACTTATGAGACATTAGAGGAGGTTAATTAACTCATTATTTTTTCGGTATTTCAGTATAATGAAATAGTATTTATGCCAGTATTTTATTTTCACTCTAAATTAGCTATCCCATGGGAATTACAAAAAGAACAGAAAAAGAAAATCATTGTTTGAGAACTCTTTGAAAATCAATGCATATTTTGCACTGGAATCTGTAAATTCAACAATGGTAACAAGTACCTGACTAGTATTATTAAAAAAAACCTCAAATGCACATAAACACCCACTTGTAACTTGCAAATACATTTGCAATGACTGAAAATTAAATGAAGTACAATTGTATGATCAGTTTGTCAGTCAATAGACATTTTACAGTTATAGATATAATTTCATAAATACATATTAAAATCATTTATACATACGTGTATTGTGTGTGTATTGTGTGTGTGTGTTAGACGTAATGCAGGATTGTTTGGAAGACTACAGTATTTTATTAAATTAAGGCATACTTCAAAGAAAATAATGCAGGAAGGAATAGAAAAGCAATATTTGAATCAGTAATTTTATTTTCATGTATTTTAGAAAGACATGAGTTATAAAATTGAAAGTATGCTCATATAACATGTCATATAGAAACTGCATATTATGTATTTTTCATATTTTTCTTTTAAAATTGTTTATTTGCCCTTTTGATACATAAATATGAACACACACACACACACACACACACACACAGATCTTTACTGTCTTTTCCCTATATATTAGCAGGCTCCTCCCTTCCGCTAACCTTCTTCCAGATCAGCCCTCTTTCTTTCTTTTTTTTTTTTTTAACTTAACAACAATTGCTGAAATAGAGTTTTTTCCCACCCTTATTGAGGTATGATTTTTTAAAAATTTCAGCTTTTATTTTAGATCCAGAGGGTACATATGCATATTTGTCACATGGAAATATCATGTGATACTGTGGTTTGAAATACAGATCTCATCACCCAAGTAGTGAGCACAGCACCCTATAGGTAGATTTTATGCTCCTGCTTCCCTCCGCCCTCTAATAGGCCTAATGTCCAGAATTTATAGAGAACTTAACAAATCACCAAGCAAAAAAAGAAATAACTCCATTAAAAATGGGCAAAGTACTTGAACAGACACTTCTCGAAACAAAATACACGAGTAACCAACAAACATGTGAAAAAATGCTCAGTGTCACTAATCCTCAGAGAAATGCAAACCAAAACCACAGTGAGATACCATCTCACACCAGTCATAAAGGATATTATTAAAATGCAGAAAAAACAATAGATGCTGGGGAGGCTGTAGACAAAAAGGAAGCACTTATATATTGTTGGTGGGAATGGAAATTAATCCAGCTACTGTGGAAAGCAGTCTGGAGATTTCTCAAAGAATTTAAAACCGAGCTACCATTCAGCCCAGCAATCCCGTTACTTGGTATATACACAAAAGAAAATAAATCATTCTACATAAAAGCCTCATGCACTTGCAAATTCATCACTGCACTATTTATAATAGCAAAGACATGGAATTAACACAGTTGCCCATGGAATACCACACAGCCATCAAAAGAATGAAATTATGTCGTTGCGGCAACATGAATGGAGCTGGAGGCCATAATTCTAATCAAATTAATGCAGGAACAGAAAACCAAATACTGCATGTTCTTACTTAAAAGTGAAAGCTGAACATTGAACACACATGGACGTAAACATGGGAGCAATAGACATTGTGGTCAAATGACACTTAAAAATTCATTAGTTTCAATGTGGAATTTAAACCCATATCAATGAACTTATTACCCTGTTACACTAAAATCCACTCATCTTCCTTATTTGTGAATGGATATTTTATCCTGTATGATTTTCTAGTAGTTCATTGATCATTTGGAAAATATTGTTTTGATGTGCAATTCACATCTTCCAAATGTTGACAGATTTCAGTATCCAAAATTAAGAAACAAAATTGTATTTTTAAATATCACCACTCTTTTTATCAGAAAAGTATTAGGTACTAGTGAGCTGTCAAATTTGCAATGGCAGATGCACATTTTAATAATAAGGTTTTCTTTACAAGCTCAAATTCTATCAGTGGCAACAAATACTGTTAGTTGTTTACCTTGACAGGACAGACTCATTTTCCTCAATTTCAATAAGATGTCTGCCAATAACACTGAAATCAGAAAAATTATGGTTTGTCACTTTTTTCAAGGTAAATTAAATTGTGTTCTATAAAAATACCGAACACTTACTGGTTTTCCTCACAACTCACATGATTGCATAGGTGCTTTTCTTGAAATATGCATTGTAAATCATTATGCTAAAGTATGTATGCATAGTATTTTTCATCAAACAGAATATCAAAAGGACATGTACTTAAGGTCAAAATTAATAAAGTATAATTTGAATTCCTTCATCATGAACATTCTTCAGTGAAATGACATTATTTTTAATATAAGTAGATGGCAGTCAGCAATAGAGTGACTAATAGTTCAGCTGGTGCCACTACTGATTCATGCTATGAAGCTATTACTTTTGCCTCATCCAAACAAATATCAGTGCAATGAAAAAAGGCAAATATCTTAGTTTTCAAAAAATCAGGGTGGTAAAAACATCATTTTATTATGAAAATAATTTTGAACTCATGGACTTGTTGGACCTCAGGACCCCCATTGATTCACAGACCATATGTTGGGTACAAAAGGACGACTTGCCTAAAAGGATTTAAAAGGCTAAATGTATTCTATGCAGGTCTAATAAATATTATATTGCATTTATAATGTGTATTATTTTGCTTCTTTGAAAAATAAAATGCAGTTACATTTAAAAGTGAAACTGAATGTAAAGGAGCTATTTATATTATTCTCTTCTAACTAACAAATATAAAAATTAAAATATCATATAGCAACCCTCAGCATTCATTTTAAATGTCAAAATTGTTCATCTTATTTAAAAAGTCAAGAACTAGGAAATTGGCTGCTTGCAATGATACTTTCAACTTGCTTCTCAAAACGGGTTCCACAGACCAAAAGCTTTGCATCACCTCAGATAGAAATTAAGTATGTCAGGCACTACTTCAGACCTATCAATTAGACGCCACATTTTACCAGGTGCTCCCCAGGTGATTCATCTGCACATTTCAGTTTGAGAAACCATGTGCTAAGCTACTTTGTGACAGAGAGAACAATCTTTTAAAATCCTCTCTGATTTCTTCATTCATCCCTTCATTTAGTAATCTATTATATGAATTACTACAGTGAGTCTACCTTGATTGGCATTAAATATGTCAATGAAAAAGATTCAGCCCTTATTTTTAAGAGGAGACAGCAAGCAAGCATTTTCACTAAATAGTACAAAATGGTGTTTTCCTTTCTATAAGATATAAGGGAAAGCAGAGAATCTTCTCCGGTAATCTCTGCAAAGAAGGATGTGCACTGAGTTTATTACTCATGCAGATAATAATCCAAGTACATTCTTTCCAGGGTAGGACATTTAAAAAAAAACAGATAAAGTGTGATTGGACATAAGTGAAAGTAAAATAACAATACTTAGCTAAATACCATCATGTAACCATGTTAAATAACAGTTTTCACTCCCACCTACTCTTCAGAAGAATTGAGCAGTGTATTATTGGAATCACAACTCAGTTTTATAGAATTTAAGACAGGGCTTTTCTTTGCAGGCTTTTGGGAAAATCATTATTGTTTTCTTTGTAGCTTTTTCTCAGGAATATTGCAAGTTGTAAAAGACAACCAGGAATCAAGTAGGAAATGATACGGTCGGACAGTAAATACCGAATTCATGAACATTTCTTCTTGTGACAATAGTTGTCATTTGACAGAAGCAACCTATTGAATGGAGAAAAACGGTCAATCTGCTATGCAGTTGCTGAGATTTCCAAATAGGTTGATGTGATATCACTGAGTCGTTCTTCTAAACCTCAGGGAATGCTGGAAAATTCGCCATTTACAACCCAAAGTACTTAAGATGGAAGGCTAAGTAATATTATTACCTCCACAACTGCTGGAAAGCTAGCAAATGACCTTTATCTCCACACTGTTTACATGGATATTTTTATAGAATGAATGGCTTGGGTGTGAAGTGTTGGCTCTAATAGCAAAGAAAAAACACCTTTTCTTATCCTTTGCTCTCTCTCCTGCCCCCGTCCTTTTCATATGAAAACCTAAACTAATAACTTTCTTAGTGTATAATCCATCCCTGCCAAGAAAAGTAGCCGAATATGTTGTTGCTATCTCTAGACTTTGGCCCCTTAACCAAAGGAAAAATTCACATACTGGACATGAGGAAGGCCTGAGTTCTGGGTTGGTCTGACAGAGGTATCTTTCCATTCTTTGATGCCTATATTGACTAAAAATAAATTGACCCAATCATATCTTAGTTCAAGAAGATTGGGGCATGACATACCAAAAAACCTTTAAAATTAGGTTTAGAAGTAAAAGTAAAAATCGGGGCAGATAAAGCAAATTTAGACAGTGAAACTGAAATATAATTATTGAATCTCTAGTTTCCTCGCCTGCTTGATATGTGCTTCCTAATTATTTTAAAAAATTAAATATATTTAATTGAAAAAAATTAAAGAAATTGAGCACTTGCAGCTGCCGTTTGGTTACCGAAGTTGCTGGTACAAGTTAGAGGTATTGTTGCGTGTTTGTGTGTGTGTGTGAATAAATCTCAACAATCTTCTGTCCTGTGTTCTTTTCAAACTGAAAGCTCTAAACTAAAATAAAAGTAACCAAGAATAGCCAATGAAGTTTGTCCTGTACAAAAGCGGATGGGTGGGGGGTGTGTTTTCCAATAGAACTATCACAATTTTGATGCCTTCCCTTTAGCGTGCAGTCAACACCTTAATAGAAGAATAGGAGGGTAAAGGTCTGGCAGTTATTTTCTTTGATAACAAATCCACAATCACTTTAATAGTATTTTTTTAAATTTAATGTGGCCTGTACATTAAGCAGTAATTTAACCAAACTCCGTCCAAGCATTTTCTGCAGGTGACCAGCTACCCTATGCCCTGCAACAGTGGTTCCCAAATGTAGTGGGTCCTTAGAGAGTGATCTAGTCAGCTTAAGCTGAAGCATTCTGAAGTCCCATCTATTTAGTTTAAAAATTTAAGAGATTTGATTCTCTGAGTCTGGGATGGTGGCCCAGGAATATTCATTTTAAAAAAGCATCCAAGATGATGATGTCATAAGTGATCCAGGGGAAAATTTATTGGAACACCATATTTCAGATTCATCTTTATCAAAATAAAAAGAGAAGCTGAGGTTTGAGCTATACTGTGTGGAGAATCTGCATCCTTGAGAAGCTGTGCTGGCTGGTAACAGAGAAAATAATTATAGCTTTTCACTCTTCTAAGTAATTTCCCGCTCTTTAACATATGGATCCAATATGCCATTAAACAACTTGCTAGCTTGGGGCAATTCCATATGTTTAGAAGAAACATGCTTAGTACCAGCCTGTAGTGGTACATCAGTGCAATATGTATCAGTGGTATCTTTAGGTTATACCAAGCTGCTGAGAGCAGGCTGCCAGCAAATGTGTTACTTTCTAGTGATGGATGTTTTCTTCTTTAATCCTGAGGTAGTTTAGGTCTTTGGAAATATGCATAACATGTTAAGACTCTTTTTCTCTTAGGGAACACACACTCTCTCTCTCTCTCTCTCTCTGTGTGTGCGCGTGTGTGTGTGTGTAAACTATGCAGCATAAGTAATTCAGATCTAGTGTTGCTTGTGTAAAATGCTTTTTTAAAAATAATTTTTCCTCCGTAATCCTATTATTAACTGAATCATTTTTCTGTTCAAATAGTTTTCCTCTTCTCTTTATAACAGCAGGAGACTTTTCAAATGTCACAAGGTGCCTGGTTTGCTAAGGTCTTTTTCCCTTCCCCTTTTTAACAGAACTTTTGTTGCTTCTGAAGTCCAAATCATCAAAAAAAAAAAAAGAAAGAAAGAAAGAAAAAAAAAGATGATAACCATGCCACAGAAAAACCCACCAATTGGCCAACAAGACAATGAATGACTGTACCTTCAAAATGTCTTCAAACATTTGGAGAGAGGAATGGTAGTCAAATACTTGTCGAAATTATGCTTAGTGAATTAGAATGTTTATTAAATAAGTTTACAAATTAAATGAGAACTCAGCCAATTTTGGTAGTAGAGACACACTGAAATTTTGGCTACGAGATGTTTCAGGTTGTCATTCTCTGCTAAGTTGCAACAGTAAGTATGAAAAATGCCTTTAGCTGACCCTAAGGAGTTCACAGGTGGAGATAACGATAAACTACATGAAGGACTCAGTGTGAACAAAGCTCATAGGAAAAACTTCTTAGGGTTCAGTTTAGCTGGAATTCTTACTTGCAATCTAAGACCAGTGTCCATTTACATAATCAGAACAGAAATTAACTGGCACAATATCGAATGTTGTTATAAGAAGAAGGCACATTCTTCTAGATTGATCAGGTGAAGCGTATTTTTGTTGTTGTCATTGTTACTAAACTAGCGAGGAAATCACAATGCTTAATGAGAAGCTGTCATGCATATTTCATTTCCGAAAGATGTCAATAACGTATGTAAGACAAGGTCAAACGTAGATCCTATTACAGAGCAGCCTTCCTCCCACATCCATGCCTACCTAATCATTTAGACAAACATGTTTTCTGTGTAGCTCCCTTTCCAGTGATTTGTGAAAGCTATAGCTTTTCTTTACATTAGAGTATTGATATGTAAGATGTCTTTTAGACCATCTGGTAGGACAAAAATATATAGATCAGGCTGGCAGAAGACTTGCTTTTAACTTGTTACAACTGATTTTGATTATATATAGCTCTTGATCATAATACGTTTCATTTCTCCTTATTTTGCCCTCTCTGTTCTTATAACTCAGTCACAGATTTGAAAGGATGGATTCCTTATGAATAGAATTAAATTATTTCTTTTCCCTTATCTGTGTCCATTTAATTACTGATATTTTTATTTAGGAAATCACCTTGAGTTTCTGGAAAAAGATTTCTGCTTTTCAGAAAATAACAGCATAATAACAAGTTATCAACATACCCTGACATTAAGGATTCTAATCAAGAAGAGAAGAGAACAAAGCATATTAAGGAAATAGCAGGTGTGCGTGCGTGTGTGTGTGCGCACGCACACTTATATTTCAAACGCCTCTTCCCTTTTTTGTTCCTTCTATACAGCTTGGAAACTTAAGGGTAGTTTTCTAAGCGGCTATTTTAAAATATCAGATCAAGTAAGAAGTAAGTCAGAGGAAGGGTAACATATAGTGTGGCTCTCCTGTATTTTTATTATCTGAACTTGTAGCCACAAAATGAATTCTAATCTGCCCCACTAGCCCAGATATCTGAGTCACATTTCAAAGAAGGGCTATAGGCATAAAGATTCCGATTGGATATTGATAAGATCTAATACCTTAATTTGGGTCTACTATTTAATTGAAGAACTAAGAGTCAGTAGAGATGTAATCTATGGATACTCATCATTAGTTTAGTAGACATATTATTTCATATCTATAGAAATAAATTCTAATACTGCTTTGTTGATTTATCTTCCCTATAGAATCATTTTCATACATTTGTAAGATAATGTTTGAAGGGTTGTTTTTCTCTCAGAGGAATCATTTATATTTCTAATAAGATTGCTGACAATTCCTTGTTTTGGTATGACATAAAAAACATTTCACAAATTATGTTATGCAAAAGTTTAAATTATGCATTCTACTATTGGAGAAACCCTCTATGAGGAAGGCAAATCAAATGTATCATCAACATATGTTAGCTTTAATCTTTGCAACAAATTAACTCTCCATTATTGTCTAAACAATAACAACATCCTTCTAAAATAAGGTAACTCTATAATTAAGATTCAATTCCAGATGATTACATGTAAAATCATAATGCATGTATCTTCCAATCACAGAAATATATATTCAACCACATTTTTTATTTATAAAGTGTACAATTGATGTGCAATAGAGGTTAAGATGATATTAATGCCTTTAACACGTGCAATTAGTTTTGGAAACAATAGAAGAAGGACCCAAATGAATGCTTAGGCTACAAAACTCCTAAGAGGCTTTTAGTGTTTGTAGGTTCTAATATGTTGAAGGAGTTCATCATCACTTATTAAGTGTGTGGAAATATAAGTAACCTGTGCATTATAAATTAGTTCACATGAAACAAATTCTCATTGATTTGTTTCATGAGCCAATAATATGTGCTTTCATTAATATAAAACCTAATTTATGTCCTCTACTGTTATACACACTTCCATGTGATGGTCAGGGATGCATAGTAACTTTAACTGCTGTAACTTTAGCACTATCTGATTCATAAATTACCATGGTTGGTAAATTCAGGGTAGGCATTTATGAATTTCAATTTTATGAGAATTACTACCACTGATACATAAAGGGACTCCAATTTCCCTTTAGTACTTTTGATTTGGATGCCAAGACTGTTGGAAATAAACATATCCAATGATATTTTCTTATTATCCTCAAGACATCTTTTTATTACTCCTATTTCTTAACCTATATAGGTTTTGATAAAGTGAAGTGTAACAGCCACCCCAGTGTCCTACAATACAGTTGAGTTAGGACAGGTTCTTAGTGGCAATTTACCAGTCGCAGTGCTAGGTCATTTCATATCATTAGCTTTCTAATAAAAATACTCTTTAGTTGAGAAGTAGGTCAGGGGAAGGCTAATAAAAGAGCAGGAGAAAGAAGAGATAAAAACATTAAAGCATCTGGGGATATACTAAAATCGACTGAATTGTACACTTTAAGTGGAAGAATTGTACAGTTTGGGAACTATGTCTCAATAAAGCTGTTTTTAAAAAAGCATAGAAAGGGCAGGAAAGTGCCCAGTGGGCAGGAGGGGTGGAGGATTTTTGAAAAAGCCACAATAATTTCAGTAAACGGTTAGGGTGAACACCTCAGATTCAGTTTCTGTTTTTTCCATTCCAGTTTTTAACCATATGCAATACAATAAAAATAATCAACTTTTAAACGATGTATCAGTGGTCTATTCACCTCCTTAGTTTTCATTTTAGAATTCTTCGTGTTGAGTAGATAATAAAATAGCAAATATTAATTGCTATAAATATATATTTTGGGTCTCTCTCAGACAAATTATAAAGCTAAGAAGATAATAAAGATTTTTTCTTTTCCATCTTTTTCAGTTGAACAGTCCCTTTAATTTACTATTATATTCTTCTATTATAGTAGTCCTTTTTTTAACCCAAACATTTCCAAAGTATTTTAAAAGATCTGTCCTTTTGTTAATGTACCCATTAGTTTTAGGTAAATAGAAATTAAATAATGATATGTGATTAAAGAATAGTCAAGAAATACAAAATGTGAATTAATTAAAATTATTTAAATATTTTACTCTAAGGAATAAAATGTGACATTAAAATTTGTTAGTGTAACTTTAAATTCAAGGTTTGCCCTTGCTCAGCATTTTTTACAATATTTTTACCACTCTATAGCAATTTTAACTGATACCTTTGTGAACAATAACCTTCAGAAATTAATATACTGAAAGTTAAGATGAATGTCAATGACAAATAGAAAAAAGCCTGAATCTGGATTAAATTTTGCATCTTCTAATTATTAGTAATCATATAAGCCCCTAGTGTGGCTACAGTTTAGAGAATCACTACAGAGGGTCTGCATAGGTCTTGTATTTTTACACAATGGATTAGAGCAAAAAAGATCCTTGGAAATTCTAAAGTAACTGAAGAGGAGTACAAAGGATCTCAAAACTTTTAAACAATAGCCTTGTTTTGGTGTGTACATACTTCAGATGCTGGAAGAAGTTAAAAATTCAGGTTTAAAACTTCATGTGAACTTTGCAGGTATTTGGAAATGCTAAGACATTTCATTATGTATAAACCCAGTCTAGAGTTCAGTAAGTTCATCAACACTTACTGAACCCCTGCATCTTTTCTTCAGAAATAATGAATTTAATAAAGTATGTTTTTTTAATTCCTTAAGAAAGTTCAACATAGTCTTTGCAAATACAAAACCAGTGGTTAACTATTTAATGCTCGAATGAATTACAAGATATAATTTGCCTCACTAGACATTAGATATATATCACTAGATATATATCATAGAGAATTATGGTCACTGGGAATAATGTCTCATGATGACATTTAAGCCATGCCAGGTTTTAACCCATTATCAGGAAATTAGCCTGAATTATTATACAAAGGGGCTATTGTGGGTACTCTAAGGTAGAATATATACTAATGGAGGCAAGAATTCTAATATGTGGTTGGATTGGATGCTTTTAAACACTTAATTTTATGACTTAATTTTCTCTGTTACATCATCAACTTCCATATTAACAGATAATTTACAGAGGTAATCATCTGTTGATAAGATCGTTTAGTGGAAGTAAGTAGACATGTCTTAATGCATATTCATTAACAGTCAACTAAAAATAAATCAGCATGAGTATCCACACTGATATAGTTAAAGTTCTCTGAATCCATATAAAATAAAATTTTAAAGTAACTTTATTTAAAAAAGGAATATGTGGAAGTGGCTATTTCAGAAGTGGCTTATAATCTTAGAGATTTTTATAATAATTATATATTTAATGAAAACATGGTACAATCATGACTGTAGTGGACACAGCATGTGTTTAATCATTGGCATTATAATGCCACTTGAAGTAAAATCAAAGTAAATAGTTGGCAGTGAAGTATCAGAATAAACCGTCTAACCACCATACAATTTTATAAGCATCTGTTTTGTAATTTAACCCTTTTTCGTTACTGCAGTCAAAAGCAACTGTGCAATCAAGCATTTTGAAAGAAAAATCATATTTCACAAAATAGTAAAATTTAAAAACCTACCTGTTGCTTGCCAGTACATATTACAAATGTGAATCACATTTTGTATACTACACAGTGACTACAGTACAGAACACAAAGACGGGTGTTGTAAAACACTTCAGCATTTTAAAAATGTTTTTGTTTGTGGGCCTGGGGGGTGTGTGTGTGTGTGTGTCTATAGAAAATGTCTTTTTTTCCCCTCGGATTTTGTTATTACCAAAAAGAGAATTTCACAAATGATTAAACTAAATTAGCTTATCTTGTCTTAGCAAATAAGACAAAAGAAGTGAGTCTGTAATAGACCTATAAAGATTAACTAAACTTTCAAGTGGAGAGAATGTTTATAATGGCATAAAAATGACATTCTGTCCTCCTATCATTATTCTCAAGTTATAATTACCTCCTTTCCATAATAAATGCATAATATTTAACTATACAAGCACACGCACAATTTTTTTAAAATATGTAAAAGTGAGTAGCACTCTTATATACAGAAGCAACAGGTCATACCTAGGGATTTTGTGGATTCAGTCCCAGACTGCCACAATAAAGTCAATATCACAATAAAACAAGTAACAAACTTTTTGGTTTCCTAGTATATGTAAAAGTTGTGTTCACACTAACAGTAGTCTACTGTGTCCTGAAGCATTATGTCTAAAGAAAGAGTTTACACACCTTAATTTAAAAATGCTTTATTGCAAAAACAGACAAAGAAATAACAACAACAACAAAACAAAACAGAACAATCCTCACAGTCATATGAGCCTTCAGCAACATACATTCATTTTTTCTGGTAGAGGATGTTGATGGCTGCTGACTGATCAAGGTTATGGTTGCTGAAGATAAGGGTGGCTGTGGCAGTTTCTTAAAAAGTACAACAACAAAGTTTGTCACATAGATTGACTCTTTCACAACAATATGCTTTTCTGTAGTATGGGATGCTGTTCAGTAGCATTTCATTCACAGTAGAACTTCTTTCTAAATTGGAGTCAGTCCTCTCAAACTCTTCACGTTTGAGCAACTAAGCTGATTTAATATGTTAAAAACTTTGTTGTCATTTCAACAGTGTTTATAACACCTGCAGCAGGAGTAGATTCCATCCCAAGAAATCACTTTCTTTGCTCATTCACGAGAAGCCGCTCCTCGTCTGTTTACGTTTTATCCTGAGATTTCAGTGATTCACTCACACCTTCAAGCCCCACCTCTAATTCTAGTTCTCTGTTTCCACCATACCTGTAGTTACTTCCTCCACAGAAGACTTGAACCCCTCTAAGTCACTCATGAAGGTTGGAATTATTGATATTTTAACTTGTTTCATGATTGTTCTTAATGGCGTCTGGAATGGTGAATCCTTTTTAGAAGGTTTTTCATTTCCTTTGCCCAGATCCATTAGGAGAATAACTATTAATATCTTTATCAGATATGGCCTTATAAAACATATTTCTTAAATAATAAAACTTGAAAATTGAAATTACTCCTTTATCCATGGGCTTCAGAATGGATGGATGTTGTGTCATCAGACAGGAGGACAACATTAATCTCCTTGTACAACTGCATCAGAGAGTTTGAGTGAAAAGGCGCATTGTCGGACTAATATTTTGACAGGATACTTTTTTTCTGAGGAGTAGATCTCAAAAGTGGACTTAAAATATTCATTAAATAGATGTGCCATCATTTAGGCTTCATTGTTTGATTTCGAGAGCACACACAGAGTAGATTTATCAGTATTCTTAAGGCACCTGGAATTTTTGGAATGGTGAATGAGCATTGACTTTAACTTAAAGTCATCAACTGCATTAGCCCCAAACAAGAAAGTCAGTCTGTCCTTTGATGCTTTGAGGCCAGGTATGGACTTCTCTCACATTATAAAAGTCCTAGATAATATCGTCTTTCAATAGAAGGCTGTTTCATCTACACTGAAAATCTGTCATTACTGTGGCCATCTTCATCAATGATCTTAGCTGGATTTTCTGGATAACTTGCTGAAGCTTCTACAGAAGCACTTGCTCCTTTATGTTGCACTTTTATGTTATAAAGACAGTTTCTTTCCTTACACCTCATCAGTCAAACTCTGATAGTTTCCAACTTTTCTTCTACATCTTCCTCACCTCTCTCAGCCTGTGTTGAAGAGAGTTAGGACTTGTTCTGAGTTAGGCTTTGGTTTAAGGAAATGTTGTGGCTGATTTTATTTTCTATTCAGACTATTAAAGCTTTCTCTGTATCTGCCATAAAGCTATTTTTCTTTCTTATCATTTGTATGGTCACTGGAGTAGTGCTTTGGATTTCCTCAAAAACTTTTCCTTTGAATTCACAACTTGGCCAACTGTGGTACAAGAGGCCCAGGCTTTATTCTATTTAGGTTTTCAGCATGACTTCCTCACTACACTTACCCATTTTTGCAACTTTAATAATTCGATTAAAAGTGAGATGTGGCAAACTTCCTTTCACTTTAGCATTCAGAGGTCATTATAGGGTTATAAATTGGCCTAATTTTAATATTATTGTCTCTCATAGAAGAGGGAGGTCCAAGAAAGTAGAGATGGGGGAACTGCTAGAACACACATAACATTGATCACAATTGCCATCTTATATGAGTCCAGTTCATAGTGCTCCAAAATAATTACAATAGTAACATCAAAGATCACTTATTAGAGACCACTAAAACAGATATAAGAAAATGAAAAAATTTGGCATACTGTGAGAATTACCAAAATATGACAGAGACACAAAGCAAGCATATGCTGTTAGAAAATCTCAGTAGAATTGCTACAAACCTTTAATTTGTAAAAATACAGTATCTGCAAAGTGCAATAAAGCAAAGAAACATAAAAGATATATACCTGTAGTCTAAAACCTTATATCCACAAAAAAATAAAAGATCCATACTAGTAAACACAAAAACAAACAGACTTTAAAATGTCTGCAAAATTGAGGTTAGAAAATCATGGACATTAAAAATTCCTTAATTGGAGAATATTATGTGCTCTGAGTGTCTTGAAAAGTTTATACTCATATTTCTATTCAGAAAGAGTTTAAATTTGCTTGATGTAGAGTAAAATATTAAAAAGTTCTACCTTCAATTTATCATTAAATAAGAATTTTTCTACAAGTATTTTTAGCACTTACAGAGAAAGACAAATTAATAATTTAATGTATTTTAACTTGAAGGCTTAAGATTTTTATAATCTTAAGTAAGCTTGTGGTTATAAAAAAATACAAAAACAAAAACGGTGATAAGGTGAAAGTATACTTTAACTCAATAGATCAGAGATGTGTTCATTATTAGAGGAAAATGCTGTAGAATTTAAAATATAAAAAAGAACATTTCCTTTCACCAAGTGATAAAATCTACAAAGAAAAAAATTGATTAGCAAAAATCATGGTATATAGAGTGAAGTGTTTTTTTTTTTTTTCAAATGAATTGGTTATATGTGTTGAGCAGGTTAAAATTGATACTACTATAAACTATGAATCAAGGGAAGTGTGCTAGTGACATTTGAGCTGGTCCTCACTAAATATATAAATTGACTAATAAAAGCTCTTTCTGGCTGAAAGAACAAGCAAACGGAAACACCATTGCAGGGCATAAAGGAATATGATTAGGAATCAGGAAGTAAAATGTTTCTAATTCTGTTTCAGCAATGGCAGCCTACAGATACTCCTCGACTTATGATGGTGTTACTTCCCATTGAGAATATTATAAATTGAAAATAACCTGTTGAAAATGCATTTAATACCTGGAACCACTCAACATTATAGTTTAGCCTTGCCTGTTTGAAACGTGCTAAGAACATTTCCATTAGCCTACAGCAAAGCAAAACATCTGGCAACAGTACACTGGAGACTATTGGCAGTTTACCCTTGTCCTTGCCCGGCTGACTGGGAGCTGCGGTTCACTGCGGCTGCCCCGAGTGCAAGAGACTATCCTATCTACTAGATCGCATTATTTATTTATTTCTTCAGTTTCTTCACCATTTTGAGACCTAACTTTCAATGCCGTTGTATTTTAAGCCTCATTTTCAATCATAACAACACACTGAAACTTCAATAGTGGAACATTTTTTATGTTCCATATATCAAATAATAAGATTAAAGATTTTCAACTCCTTTTGTACAAAATTTAGGAGAATTTTGTGTATTCATTTACAAAAAGAAATCTTCTGCATATCTTTCGGTTACTACAATTGATTTAAAAGTAATCATTTAAATGTTCAAAACTTAGTAAAATTCAGTTGGTGATGGTCAGCAAAGAGAAAGCACATATGTATGCTTAAGTATAATTTGTATTAAACGTCAGCTTTATCATCAGATACAAGAGAAAAATTATTCTAAATATGTGTGTATATAAATTTTGAAAACTCCATTTTGTTTCTATTGACAAAGTTTTGCAATTTGAATCTAATCGTGAGTTCTAAGGGCACAGGCTTCATACATTTTTAATTTTGTAGAAATATTATTTTTCCACAGAACTTAATGTTCAACAAAAAATTGTATTTATGTAATCAACAACAAAGCAAATTATTTTATCTTCAGTGTTAAAGTTTAAATCTATGTTTATAAGAACACTCACAATAATAAACACTAATGAATAATGACATGGATGAAATCAATCAAAGCATATTTGGAATTAACTTACTGATTTTTAATTTATTTTAAACCATCTGAACAGACCTATAGAATCTGGCATCCATTCAATGGGGCAAAGTTCGACTGCTAATGGAAGGACATATAAACAGTTAATCATGCAATTTTAATCATGATCATAAGAAAATTTGAAAGAGTGAAATTAATTTGAAGCACAGTTATTTGCTCTAAGTAAAAAATCCATACTTCATATAGCGATATACTAAGTCAGCTTTCTAGACATGCAAGTGTTAAATCACTATCTACATCTCAATTATTTTGAAATATCTAGTAAATATATATTGATACTTTGCCAGCAGATTTGTGTCTTCTGATTTTCATATTATCAGTAACATCACTATAGCGCTCAGGATAGAGGATAAATGTCAAAGTTTAGGCCAATTTTTATTTGTTATCAATTTTGTTTAGGAACTAAAATCCAGTACTAATGTTTAATTCACATTCACTATTTATTTATTTATTTTTTTCACCTAGGGAGGCAGGGTCCAAAATTCTGCCTTGGAGCTGGCTTTCTTTGTCTACCACCTACTTTGGCATTCAAAAGGGTTTATCAATCAAGACCTTTTTCTATGCCTCTCAATCTCCTTGAAGATTAACTCGGGCACCTAACTCTGCAGGTGTTTCTAATCCAGGTATTCTTCTGAACTGCCTGTGGGCTTCTCTATATCCAACTTGAACTGACCAGAAAAGGTTCATTCTAGGCTATATAGCCTTGGGAGTCTGGGGATATTTTCCTGGTCCACAAATTCCCACAGTGGCCCTCAGTGCAGTTCAATCCTGCCTTGACTATGCCTCCACCCTGGTACCATCTAATGCCACCCACACTAGCACTGCCCCCAATGCAACCTGAGAGGTAAAAGCTAGCCATTTTTCCTCTCCATGAAAAACCTCTCCTCCACCCATCCAAACCGGCTATTGTATGCTAATATGCAAATAGCACTATATACTAGTCTATATCATGAGCGTCTATTCTCATTGATAGGTTCAGGAGAAATGGTCCTTTTTTCTCCTTAAAGTGTGGTGATGTCACTTGGGCTAGTTCTAACTTAAAATTTGTGATCAGGTGTTTGCAGTCAACTGAAACTCACATAAAACCAGCAGGGAAATAGTCTTGTAAAATCTTTGTTTTTTTGATCTACTAATAGGTAATAAAATAGCTCAATGGTCCCTGGTATAAATTTAAGGGCATCTAACAGTGAACAATCTGAAATAGAAATCAAGAAAGTAATCCCATTTACAAAAGCTACAAATAAAATAAAATAGTTACAAATTAATTTAACTGAAGAAGTGAAAAATCTCTACAATAAAAGCTGTAAAGCATTGATACAAGAAGTTGAAGACACAACAAACTAATGCAGTCCATGTTCATGAATTGGAAGAATCACTATTGTTAAAATGTCCGTACTACCTAAAGCAATCTCCAGATTTCATGTAATCTCTATCAAAATACCAGTGACATTCTTCACAGGAATAATAAACACAATCCTAAAATGTATATGGAAAAACAAAGGACTCAGAATAGCCAAAGCTATCCTAAGCAAAGAACAAAACATTGCTTGACCTTAAATTATACTACAGTTATAATAACCAAAATGGCACAGTACTGGCGTAAAAACAGACACATAGACAAGTGGCACAAAACAGAAAACCCAGAGATAAATGAATACACGTCTACAGTCAACTTCATTTTTGACAAAGGCACCAAGAAGTTACACTGGGGAAAGGAGTCTCTTTAATAAATGGTGCTGGGAAAACTGGATAACCATGTATAAAAGAATGAAAGTAGACCCTGTCTCTTGCCATATACAAAGATCAAGTAAAATGGATTAATGACTTTAAGATCTCAAACTATGAAATGACTACCA
>NW_012103054.1:2598841-2605693 GCF_000951045.1 Mandrillus leucophaeus
ACTGGGGAAAGGAGTCTCTTTAATAAATGGTGCTGGGAAAACTGGATAACCATGTATAAAAGAATGAAAGTAGACCCTGTCTCTTGCCATATACAGAGATCAAGCAAAATCAATTAATGACTTTCAGATCACAAACTATGAAATGACTACCAAAAAAAAAAAAAAAAAAAAAATTGGGGAAACTCTCCAGGATACTGGAAAGGGCAAATATTTCTTCAATAATACCCCACAAGCACAGGCAACCAAAGCAAAAATGGACAAATGGGATCACATCAAGTGAAAAAGCTTTCACAGAGCAAAGGAAACAATCAAAAAAGTCAAGAGACAATCCACAAATTGGGAGAAAATATTTGCAAACTACCCATCTGATAAGGATTAATAACCAGAATATATAAGAAGCTCAAATAACTTAATTGGAAAAAAATCTAGTAATCCAATTAAAAATGGACAAAAGGCCTGAGTAGACAGTTCTCAAAAAGAAAAAGACCTGCAAATGGCAAACAGATATGGGAAAAGGTACTCAACATCGTTGATCAATAGTGAAACACGGCTCAAAACTGTAATCTCATCTTAACCCAGTTAAATGGCTTTTATCCAAAAGGTAGGCAATAACAAATGCTGGCAAGGATGTGAAGGAAAGGACACTCCTGTACCCTGTTGGTGGGAATCTAAATTAGTACAACCACTACAGAGAACAGTTTGGAGGTTTTTCAAAAAATGAATAATAGAGCAATCCTACAATCCAGCAATTCCACTCGTAGTTGTTTACCCAAAGAAAGGAAATCAGTGCTTCAAAGAGACACCTGCATTCCCATGTTTATAGCAGCACTATTCACAATAGCAATATTTGGAAACAACTTAAGTGTCAATCAACAGATGAATAGATAAAAGAAAATGTGGTACATATACACAATGGAGTACTATTCGGCCAAAAAAAAAAAAAAAGAAAAAGAATGATATCCTCACTTTCAACAATGTGAATGGAACTGGAGTTCATTATATTAACTGAAATAAGCCAGGCACAGAAAGAGAAACTTTGCTAAACATTAAAACAATTGAACTCAAGAAGATAAGAGAGTAACATGATGGTAACTAGAGGTTTAGAAGGGTAATGAGGGATGTAGGGTGGTAAGGAAAGTTAATGGGTACAAAAAATAGTTAGAAAGAATGATTAAGATTTACTATTTGATAGCACAATAGGGTGACTATAGTCAAAATAATTTAATTATTCATTTAAAAATAAAGAGTATAATTGGATTGTTTGTAACACAAAAGAGAAATGTCTGAGACAATGGATACCCCATTTACCCTCAGGTGATTATTTTGCATTGCATGCCTGTATCAAAGTATCTTATGTATACTATAAATATATATATTTACTATATACCCACAAAAATGAAAAATGACATTTAAAAATAAAATAAATGTAAAAACAACTGTGTTTGTGTTGATCTGTTTATTTGTGTTTGTGTGTTTTAGTTTTGTGTTTTTCCTATGCATATACATAGGATGGATAATAGCATCTTATTTATAGATGTTATTATGTACAGATTTCTATATACATTTGTATCATTTATGTGTATATTTTTATTCATGAATGTACATAATGTATATACATTAATATATTCTTCTGGCTTGCCTAGGAAAACATACACTATTTTTGATTGTTGTTTTTGAAATGTAAAATAGTTTCAGAATAATATAATAAGTAGCTATCAATTTATATCACAAACTAGATTTTTAAATCTCTGTAGGAAATACATTCAGACAACTGTCTGTATTTTCTATAGGAGGGCTTATTAATGTCTATTTCTATATATAATGTAGAATATATAGAGTGTATATATTCTACAGACACTTGTTATATGATTTACCATTTTCACTTCTGATACTGACTGATTACCCAATGGTGTTATATATTTTACAACCCATAACATCAGCCACTTGACCATTGGCTGTAGAGACAGCAGGATGTGTACTTGTATACCTCTATACGTGTACACCTGAAAAACTGACTGACTCTGGACTCTTACCTCTGTGCACACTTTGTAGACTCAGGAAGCGTTCTTGAAAGGAAGATGTTGCTCACATTATGTCTACAAAGATATGGAAAAGAGGTATGGTTTACTGCTATTCATCTTTGATCTTTATGACTTACTCATGGATTACAATGCATTTCACACACTACTAGGTGAGATCAAGGCAGAAGTTATAAGTATCAGTTGAGGTCTGCTGAATGTATTATGGCATATTTTAAAATATTTTAAATAATAATACTTTTATTTAAAGCAACAAATAATACAGAACAATAGCAATTCACATGGACTACCAAGGCCAAAACACTAAACCAAGAATATTGCAGGCAAAAATGGGATGCCTGGTCACCCTAGCTGTAATGCATTTGCATATGGTTTCGTGCAGAATGTTTATCTAAATATTAGTGGAATAGGTTGACATTTTAGTAACTTTATCCATATTTTGATTTAATACTTACTAAGGTATTCTGAAATATTCTAGGCTATAAACCTGCTACATTTAAAAACCCTTAAATATAGAAGATTGTTTTTCATAAAATATTCTATTATCTTTCTTAAAAAATTTGGAAACTATCTTCACAGAGACACTGCCTTTATATTGATACTCTTGGGAATCCAGATCCACATGGCATTTACCATTCTATACACTTCTCATATGTCAGATTGTGTCAGGCCAGGTCTCACTAACCCAGGCCTCCATAACAACTGTTTCAGCAGTAACTGAGTGGTTAAGTTAAATATTAAAAGCTGATAAAGACTGTGCTTTTCTACAAAGGCTGGAATGTAACAAAAGCCCGCCAAGAGTTTTGCTCAAGCCTTTCCTGGGCCTTGAAGCATGATAAAGTAACAAAGGCATTTTTTTTTCTTCTTCTTGCTCTGTCACCCAGGCTGGAGTGGAGTGGTGTGATCTTAGCTCACTGCAACCTCTGCCTCCCAGGTTCAAGAGATTCTCCTGTCTCAGCCTCCCGAGTAGCTGGAACTACAGGCAAGCACCACCACACCTGGTTAATTTTTGTATTTTTAGTAGACACAGTGTTTCACCATGTTGGTCAGACTGGTCTCGAACTCCTACTCCTGACCTCAGGTGATCCACCCGCCTCAGCCTCCCAAAGTGCAGGGATTACAGGCATGAGCCACCGAGACTGGCCACAAAGGAATTCTTAACAAGACCCGTTTAGGGTTAAAAGTATTTTATTGGGGATCTGAAGAAACTCCCAACACCTTCACAAACAAGTTTACTGGGGCCTGAAGGAACTCTCCAAACCTCCACCATTTAGCAGGAGACAAGATAAGGGTAATCACTCCAGCAACAGGACCCATTTAGATGAAGTAAATGTACTGAGGCTCCAGGGGAAGGTCTTCAGAACTCAGATCTTAGTTATAGATTAGAAGAAGTTAATCACTTAGGTCTTTAGATGAATGCACACTTACACGTAGACATATAGTTTAGAAGGTATATAAACTCTGAAAAACTTCGTAATTTTGAGTCAGTTTGGTGATATTTTCCAGACCTGCTCCCTTGTACCCAGTTACAAAAATAAATTTCCTTCTTTCCCAGTTTATCTGCATCTCATTATTGGGCTCCAAAAATAAGCAACCCGACCCTAAGTGTGGTCGGGGAACAAGATGGCATTGAACACAGGTATGGTTGATCACAGTCTTGTTTGAGTTAGAGTGACTCTGTTCTCTAGGCCTCTTTTCCCAACACTAGGTTTAGAGTAACCCCCACGAAAATGAAAATAATAGTAGAAACTATCATGTATTTGACTCTCATTATTTCTCAAGCACTGTGTTATCTAAACTATACACATGATTGCATTTGTTTTCTTGGAAAACCCTCTTTGGACGCTGTTATTTAAAGCAGCATACAAAGCTCTGTTGGGAGATTACTAGCCAGCTTCTCTTTGCATCAACATCAGAAAAGAGGAATGCTTCAGGCAGCTGAGTGAAACTAGCAGAGGCTATTCTAGAGTACTGAGATACTTATTGGTCACTTTCATTTTGTATATATTTAACATGCAAGTGTCAAATTTGAAGGTGAAATACGTGGAAACCATTGGTACTACCCCTAGACATATGTTTAACATGTTAGTAGATATATTCTTAGCATCAATATTCTAGAGAGATGCTAATATGTGTATATCTGTGCATGATTAGATATTTCAATTTTTGGGGATCATGAGTCTAAACTCTGTAGTGCTATAGGATCTAGAGAAATTTTTCATAATACACAAATCAGTCTCAACCATCAGATTTCCATAGATTGAGGAGGACGTTTTAGACGTATACATTCTCTAATCAGACTGTTTTCTATTTTAGAAGATAAAACTGTCTATACCATTATCTATTTAGTCTTTTGTCCCCTTTTCCTTGACAGTAGCACTCCATGGAAACATGATATAGTTGACAACAGAAAAGAAACTATCAGAGAACACATCCATTCCTCATCATTTGAAATCTTTACAAAAAATGCCTTTTTAAATAAATCATTCTTGTGGTTTAGGCTTTCCCAAAGTCAATGTCATATACAATCATAAATTTTCAAATGGTAAGAATTGTCAATTTGCTGTCCACTTATATGTTTACTTATCTGCCAGCTGAAAAGTTTTCATACTTAAAACTTACAAAAGCTTTTTTGACCTACTCCTAAGATTTTAAAAATGGGTGTTTCTATGTTCTTTTAAATGGTTGTAAGTTAAAATTCAGTGCAAAAGGAACAAATGAATCACAACTAAGATATAGTAGTATTATACGTAATGTAAAAACATGCATTTTCTCTTAAAGGACTAATCATTAACTCATGCAGAAAACTTTTTTAATATCAAACTATCATTTCATCATAGAGCATACTTATAATATCAAGAAATTTAGATATTAATTGACCTTTTATATCTACCACCAGTCAGATACATATTTGATCATACTGAAGTAACACAGCTTGAAGTTTACTTCCAAATATGGTTTGTAAATTTAAGTTAAATGAATTGAACTGTCATTTTAAGTTTCTTATTATGTATGAAAAACTGTGCTGAAATTGAAATAACAGTAAATCAAGGTCTGAGGCTTTGAAGTAGCTTAAAATTTCATGAAAAAAGCAGTAACATGTATGCACACTAATGAATATACAAGCAAGATTTGTAGGGTCACACCAAAGAGGGAGAGGAAAATTTGTTTTCATGAACCAAGAAGCTTCATTTAACATAACAATTTAACTAGTGGATCGATGCAAAGAAAAGAAAGGCTATTCTAACTCATGAGGTAAGGCACAGAGACAAGGAAATACATGATCTATTAAAAGTATTTCCTATACTTGTGTTTAGCTTACTTAGAAACACAAAAAGTGAAGAAGAGAAGATGCATTAAATGTGACTGAAAAGATAATGTAAATTTTATTCAGCATGAATTGGTTAATGTTTGCCTCCCTTTTTTTTCTGTGTTTTGTTTGTTTTTGGAACATGCAAGAGGCAGTGATGATAACTATCATTTAAGGATAATTTTGGTATAAAGATTTATTAGAGGCAGAGCAAACAGGTAGCAGTCATGTACAATAATTATTTACATCCTTAAGTAGGACTATAGCTTCTCAGGAAAAATAATACATACTTTGTATTTTGATAAACCCATGACATATAAGCATGAAAAATATCAAGCAAAATGACAGTTAATCATATATATGGCTAAATCTACAAAAATGCTGAGAACAGCGTAGCGAAGTGCTTGATGATTATGAAGGAAATGCATCTTATAAAATATGTGCAAACATTGTTAGAGTAGCAGAGGAAGTAATGATCTCATCACAGCAATGTCTCATGTGGAAACAACATGAGAAGAATTCAAGAAATTCTATAAGAAAATTATATCCCAAGAAAAAAGACTTTGAGAACAGGGACTATTGCTAGGAGTAAACATAGCTGAAAGAGCTACAAAAATGAGGTCTCAACTAAGATGGATTGAAGTTTTATGCTAGCTATATGTATTCTGTTTCTACTTTTCACCTGTCTGGAAAAATTGATCTAATTTTAATGTATTAAAAACTTTTTTTTGACTCCTTTGTTTGTCTCCATATAATTAAACATGAGTTGTTATTTTATTTGGAAAATCAAACTGAGTGCACTCTTGTAAGGTAATTGCCTCCAAGGATTGACAGACTAAAATCTTCTTAATCACTAACAGGTTTACAGACAGTGATTTCCTTTATGTTGTTAGGCAAGACAAGAGTTTTGCCCTTTTAGACTACAAAGTAGCATTAAAGCCTTTGAAAGCTTGTGGGAATGCTAATTAAAGTAATTATGACTTGTTTCACTTGTCTTGGTACACACGTACTTCAATAAATTGATTGGGTGATGCTTGATTCTTCATGCAATCACTTGTATATTTTGTCAGTCTATTTCACAAGCCATTGTCATGTAGAGCAACGGTTCTTAGTACCAGATGTATATTCTGATAACTATGGGGCTTTAAAAATAATGCCAAACCAATCGCAAATTAATTATTTCAGAAAGTCTGGGGATTGTACCTGAGAGCCAGTGTGTTTTGAAAGTACCTCCAGATGACAATAATGTGCAGTCGGGGTTGAGAACAACTGATACCGAAGCAGTAAATATAGCACCAAAGAGCAAGAATAAAGTTTTGAGTTACACTCTATGAGTTCAAGTACAAATGTTGGCATGTATTACTCTATAATCTTGAGCATATCATTTAAATTGTCTATGCTTCTGGTTTGCTGGATTGTTATTGTTTTGTTTTTTCTTGCCTATAATCTCAGTGCTTTGGAAGACAGGCAGGAAAACTGTGTGAGCACAGGAGCTCAAGATTA
>NW_012103054.1:2606468-2607374 GCF_000951045.1 Mandrillus leucophaeus
CTGCAAACAGGGACAATTTGACTTCCTCTTTTCCTAACTGAATATTATTTATTTCTTTCTCTTGCCTGATTGCTCTCGCCAGACCTTCCTACACTGTGTTGAATAGGAGTGGTGAGTGAGGGCATTCCTGTCTTGTGCCAGTTTTCGAAGGGAATGCTTCCAGTTTTTGCCCATTCAATATGATATTGGTTTTGGATTTGTCATAAATAGCTCTTATTTAGAGATACATCTCATCAATCCCTAATTTATTGAGAGTTTTTAGGATGAAGTGCTGTTGAATTTTGTTGAAAGTCTTTTCTGCATCTATTGAGGCAATCATGTGGTTTTTGTCTTTGATTCTGTTTATATGATGGATTACATTTAATGATTTGCCTATGTTGAACCAGCCTTGCATCCCAGGGATGAAACCAACGTGATTGTGGTGGATAAACTTTTTGACGTGCTGCTGAATAGGTTTGCCAGTATTTTATTGAGGATTTTTGCATCGATGTTCATCAGGGTTATTGGTGTAAAATTTTCTTTTTTGTGTGTGTCTCTGCCAGGTTTTGGTATCAGGATGATGTTGACCTCATAAAATGAATGAGGGAGGATTCCCTCTTTTTCTATTGATTGGAATAGTTTCAGAAGGAAAGGTACCAGCTCCTCTTTGTACCTCTGTTAGAATTCGGCTGTGAATCCATCTGGTCCTGGACTTATTTTGGTTGGTAGGCTATTAATTGTTTTCTCAATTTCAGAACCTGTTATTGGTCTATTCAGGGATTCAACTTTTTCCTGGTTTAGTCTTGGGAGGGTGTATGTGTCCAGGTATTTATCCGTTTCTTCTAGATTTTCTAGTTTATTTGCATAGAGGTGTTTATAGTATTCTCTGATGGTAGTTTGTATTTCTGTGGGATAGGTGGTGATATC
>NW_012103054.1:2608294-2610326 GCF_000951045.1 Mandrillus leucophaeus
CAGGCTGCATGTGGCCCAGGACAACTTTGAATGAGCCCAACGCAAATCTGTAAACTTTCTTAAAATATTATAAAATTATTTTTTGACTTTTAAAGCTCATCTGCTATCATTTGTGTTACTGTATTTTATGTGCGGCCCAAGACAATTCTTCTTTTTCCAATGAGGCCCAGGGAAATCAATATATTGGACATCCCTGGCTAGACTTCAGCCTTAATCTTTTAGGCAATCTCTAAAAGGAAGTTGTTTCTCCCTACAAAACATTGATTAGTTTACTGAATTTTCTTTGGTCTTCTTTCTATCTCTTTAATCCACTGCCCTTCCTTCCTTCCTTCCTTCCTTCCTTCCTTCCTTCCTTCCTTCCTTCCTTTTTGTCAAGATACAATAATGAACCACAGACTTATTCCTGCTAAATGTGAGCTACCATTATTTCTAAAGTGTTTTTGTGAGAATTTGTGTGTTTTATTTCAAGTATTTTTCTTATATCATTAAAATTATATCAGGTATTTTATTTAAAACTAAAAGTACTTCAGCATCTTTGTACAATAGTACATTTTTCAAGTCACTCCTATGACTCTTTTAAATGTAATCTCCTTAGATTTTTGCATCTGTTTGTTTTCTGTTACACTAATATTTCTCAGTTTCACTGTGAACATTCCCTGACACAGAAAAGAATCAGGTATTTCTCTAATGAATCCTGATAACTTAGAGTGGGCATATTATTTGGCAATGAAATTGTGTTACTATGAAATGATATTCAAGATGAGATATCATTGCTTTCACGTCCTCTCAGTAACTAAAGTCAGAATTTTAAAAATCACATATGCACATTGATATTTTCAATTCACTTTGATAGTTCATGTTTTCTAATTGAATGTAGTATTCAATCAAAATAAAAAACCTCTAGAAGATAAAAACACTGAACATTTAGGTTACAATAAATATATTTGAAAAATTTCTTTCTGCAGTAATAAATTAACCTTAGATTACTGTAACTTTTTACTTTTTATAATTTAAAGATATTTTTAACTTTTTTGAAACTTTTGTAATAACATAGCTTAAAATACAAATGCATTTTACAACTGTATAAAAATAAGTTTTTCTTTCTTATCTCTATTCTATAAGTCTATCCTTATAGAATAATTATTCTATAAGTAAACAACAAAGTGTACTTTTAAAAATTAATTACTAAAAACAAAGACACAAACACACTCATTGGCCTAGGCCTACACAAGGTCAGCATCATCAATATCACCGTCTTCCACCTCCACATCTTGTCCCACTGGAAGGTCTTCACTAGCAATGACAGCCATAGAGCTGTCATCTGCTATGATAACAACGCCTTCTTCTGGAATACATCCTGAAGGACCTGCCTGAGGCTGTTCCACAGTTATCTTTTTTTTTTTTTTTTAATAAATAGAAGGAGCATTCTCTAAAATAAAATAATGCTAAGTACAAAAACCAGTAACATAGTCATTTATTATCACTATCACATATTACATACTGTACATATTTGTATGGGCTATACGTTTATATGAATGAAAGCACAGTAGGTTTGTTAATACCAGCATAAACACAAACACATGAGGAATGCATTGCATTATGATACCACAAGGTGACTGAAAATTTTCAACTTCATTCTAATTTTATGGGACCATCATAATACATGTGGTCTGTCGCTGATCAAAATGTCATTATACAGTGCTTCACAGTATTGTTAACTGCAGGAAATCTCTACTTTGCCAGGTAATGCTGTGGCTGAAACTTTTTCCTTGAGCAAGGAGCCAGGAGTCCTTGCCTGTAAGTCATGCTACTGCAGCAGTTAGGACCACTGCTGTCATATTTTGTTATACAAAGTTTTAAATTTTATATACGAAAAATTATTGATATTTTCCTTCATTGCTTACAGATTTTGAGCAAAGAAAGGCTTTATCTATCCCTCCGTATAAAGGAATTTTATGCTTTTTCCTCAGCTAAATAAATGGTTTCAATTTTACATTTAGATCTCGAATGAGTTGGGAATTTATTTATTTAT
>NW_012103054.1:2615071-2619146 GCF_000951045.1 Mandrillus leucophaeus
TGATATATGTAATACATACCCATTCTCATACACATAGGTAATCAAGCTTAGAAAGCATCTATTTAGTACCATTGAGTGCTTTTAGCATAAATATATATTGAATTTTCTCAATGATTTTCAGTATCCATGGGAATGTTCCTTTCATTTATAAATATAATCAATTTTAATGGATTCCTATATATCAAACAAATTAAATAGATTGGTATTATCTGAATTTCTAAAATTTAGTGGAATTCCTCTTTGAAAGTATGTAGGGCTGATTCTACCTGAGGAGACTCTTCTGACAACTTTATGGATGTCTTTTATGGATGTGCTCAGGGATACCCTATTTTTGAGTTCTTACACCATCAGTTTTTTAGTAGCTTTGATACATACAAGACTGCTTGGCTAAATATCCAATTCTTGATACACATTTTCTTTTCTTGAGCTTTTTGAAATATGGATCCCCTTTTACTTTATCGAAACTTGTTGAAAAGCATGGTATCAACCTGATTTTGTTTTTAGTGGTTTTCTTGAAAGTTAGTTTTTTTATTTGTTGGTTGCTTATAGGTCCAGAGTAGTTTTTAAAATATTGTTAAAGCGATAAAGTATAATAATTTTCCTAGAGTATGTTTTAGGTCTGGCTTTTTTTGGGTGATTTTTAAATTACAATTGTATTTTTACAGGAATTCTTTTATTTGAAGATACTTGTACATTCTGAGGGTTTCTACTTTCTCAGCTTCATTCCCTGAGGACATGTGTTGATAGGAGCCTTCCTTATCAGTAAACAATAGACCAGTGGAGTGTGAGATTGGGCTGTCCATTCTATCTGCAGATGTAAGTGGACTTAGGGGAAATCTCAAGGCACAGTGTTCTTGGGAACAACAGAGTCATAAATTCTAATCAGGTCAAAGGAAACAGCATACTGCAAAAGGCAGTAGCTCAGAATAGACAAGTATGTGTGATAGGTTCCTGACGCTAGGGGATCGTGAAAACATCCATCTGAAAGAGACCAGGCTTAAAGATAAAAATAAGCTAGAATTCCAAAAATATTATATGGTTTTGTCCACATGTTATCCAATGTACTGAAATCCACCATGGCTTCTATTTTTAGATAAATTCTGATTTGCCTTAGTTTTATAGGAGAAGGCAATGAGAAGCTCTGCTGAGACATGATAATACCTCATATAGAGACAAGAGGCTTCCTGGAAGAAGGATGAGCTGGCTAAATCCCTCGGACTACATCTAAATTGACTGTTTTCCACATTCTGGAAGGCACAGCTGCTCTGTTTTGGCTGGCTTATACACAAGTTCTCAGAGTGTGGACAGTGGGGTTTCTCCAACCTTCTGAGTTTTTCAGAAGATTTAGGGTGTTTTATGTCAGACATTGGCTGATCTTATGCTACTACTTTTATTCATAATTTCTCTCCTTTTGATTACAGGAATTGTGTCAACAAGTTGACTTAGATCAATGTAAATGATAATTCAAAATGTTGTTTAACATGTTTTCCTTCCCCAAATGCACCTTTTATACTTTTAGACCCTGACCCACATCTACATTTTGCCGATAGAGGCACCTTAGCAAACTTGATCAATAGTTTTTCTCTGTCTTTTTCATTAAGGTGAGGTCCCTACGAAATATTCCTTATTTATGTGTCTTGAACACTGTTGAAAATATTTTCAGAATGAATTGATGTGGAGGTCCAGAGAGAGACAATAGAGGATCAGCTATATGCCAATCACTAACTCCGTACTTACCCTACCTTGTCCCATGGAATTTGTCACTACTTCAATATCCTCAGATCCACCATATATAAAAGGCAAATAAAGAGAAAAATTAATAAACAGAAAAAAATACTGAAAGTTGCCACTTTGCTTGAATAAAAGAATCTAACATCAGTAAGGTTTAATTTGAAACCAAGGATAAGTTATGGTGGTAAACAGAATTGTCTCCCCAAAGATATCCATATGCTAATACCTGGATCCTATGAATATGTTATGTTATTGGCAAAAAGAAATTAAGGTAGAGTATGAAAGTACATTTGCTAATCAACTGACCTTAAAATAGGGAGATTATCTTTCATTATGTAGCCAGGCACAATGAAATTGCCAGGTTTCTAAAGGGAAGGAATGGGGCTTAAGAGGAGTAAGAAAGATGTGACCATGAAAGAAATGGACAGAGATACAACATTGCTGGCTTTCAAGATGGAGGAAGGGGCGTTGAGCTAAGGAATGTGGCGAACTTTAGGATCTGGAAAAGGCAAGGAAACTGATTCTCCCTTAGAATCTCTGAAAGGGAACACACCCTGCTGACAGCATGATTTACTCCAGGTACACCAATGATGAATTACTAATCTACAGAACTGTAAGACAGCAAATTTGTGTTGATGTAAGCCACTCAATTTGTGGTAACAACAAGAGAGACCTTAACACAGTTAAGTACTAATAGAGAAGTTAACACAGTGATTACTGAATTAATACTGAGTGAAGCCATCTTCTTCAGTAAATGTTATTGTCCTCTAGATTTAAATTGTTTAATTGTATCTAGAGATGTTTTCTTTATAGAAAGTCATGTTTTTAATCTTTTATTTTTAGATGACTATTTTAGATACTTTGAAAGTTCAAAAGCGACAAAATTGTTAACAATATTTATTTATTTTTACTTTTAGTTTTTAACATCTAGCTTGGAATTTAAGTTGTCTATATATGTATATACATACATGTACATATATACATATATATATCAACTTTTACTATATAAAAACCAGATTTTATTTTTTTACCAAAATTGCAAAATAGAGAAAATTAAAGCAATAAAACATACATCTGAGAAAATGGAAAATGAATGCTTAAATGTGAAGTTAAACCTTTATTTATGTCAGTCAGTAACAACTAGGTAACACAACCTATGTAGGAAATTTAATTTATAGCATTTATTCTGTATTTTCAATGTTGCTAAAAGCATTGAGGTGAAAATAACTTACAAGTGTAAATGTTCTTTCTCACTTATTAGAACAAGACCAAATAGGGAAAAGGATAAAATTTCCATTACCTAATCTTTTCACAGAAGCAAAATCTTTAATTAGTGCTATGATACTGTTGAATGCAATAAATATTTTATTAAAATTAGATAAAATTTAAATAACTTGGACATTTTACTTTTTGTAAAGCTCTACTTTAAAATACATATAAAAGATAAAGATTAACAAGAGTATGTTGATAAGTTATGCAATATTCTTATTGAATGTTAACTAATTTAAAATTTATCCATCATGTAAAATCAGTACATATTTATTATGTATTTTATAATTATGTAGCACAGTGATTAGGATTACAAGCACTGGAGTCATTTGGCCTTGCTTTAAAGCCTGTCTTCTCTACTTTCTGAATGCATAAGTATGGCTGTGTTCCTATAAAACTTTATTTTTGGACACTGAAATTTTAATTTTATACAGATTTTACATGTTGGGGAATATTATTCTTCTTTTAATTGTTTCAGCCATCTTAAAATGTAAAAACAATTACTATCTGGGTTGTCTGTATATATTTAAGCAGCAGACTGGATTTAGCCTACAGGCCCTAATTTACCAAACTTTACTTCAGAAGCTGTATCATCAGGCTATCAGATTTATAGTCTTGAAGATCACTAACTCCCCTTGTTTTTCTTCTTAAAGATGACTTTCAATAATAGTCATTCTTCATGCATCTTGTCCATCATAAATAGACATGCTGGGTAGCAAGCACAGGTTAGATTGATTATAGTACTTTTCTTTTAAGAAAACAGTCATTCTGAATATTGTATTAATGGGATTTCAACAAAATGAGTCAGCAAGCAAAGAGCTGGATCACCTCGGAAGACTAACAAAATCAAATTGCCTGACTTACAAACATAAATACTTAGCTCTGAAACGTAAGACCCATTCCATTATATTGTGTCCTTGTAGGTCATGGATTAGCCTGCTGACTTCCAGCAGGGGATTATTTTCTAAACATAATATAAGCTATTGCTAGAGTATGCCAAGAATTATATCACTATATCCAATAGATATTCTCATCTGTGACAATAATAGTACTGTTTTGAAATATACTATATTTT
>NW_012103054.1:2620681-2633227 GCF_000951045.1 Mandrillus leucophaeus
CCAGTAGGACTTAGAGAGGCATAACCATGATTTTAAATTTATACTATAAATGACAGAATAATTTATAAATACAGAGTTGAAAAAAATGGGAGTTGCTTAATATGTAACATTGAGAATTTTACATTTCTGTTTTATTTTAAGGTCTTGTATGGTCCTGGGAATATAGTAAGCCCCATCTACACATTGCTAAATTTAGATGATATTGCCATTAAAATGAATTACATATTTGAAATACAATAAAGATATGGATTAATTCCTCTTCCCTTAATATTTGTCAAATTGTATTAAAACAATGGTTAAACTATATTAATATATTATTTCCAGTATTTTTTCATGTGTTCACTCCATGTGTTACAAATACCCCCGGGTTCAAATTAAAGTGTTGATCATTGCTTTAATAAAAATGCTAAAATTAAAAAGATTTCCAGTCTATGTTGGATCCAATTAAGGTATAATTTTATTTACTAATTATTTTGATATGCATTAGCATCCTTAGATTTCTAAACCCATAGTACTGAAACAGTTAAGCTCTTATTTTTCATTCAGTGCCTAGCTTCAAATTATTTACTTTACTGAGAATAATCACAAATAATACCTCATAGATAAACTGTGTGGATTCCAGTTACCCTGTAACAAGATAAAGAATCCCTTGACTTTATCATCCTACTTCATAACTCAATCTTTAGGATATAAACTTTTTTCTGAAATTTGTAATGGGATTTTGATTATTTGTTTAGGTGTGTTAAGAGGAGTCTGAATTGGATAGTAATGGCAGTTAATGTAGGATTTTCTTCATTAAAAATTGGGACTTCTGTTTACTCAGTGGTTAATGTAGATTTGAATTATGAGAGCCAGAATTTATGGTTTGTATGAAGAGTATGGTAGTATGGGATTAGGCAATGCAGAGCTTCCTCTCATACTGAGGGCCATATGTAGCTGTCGCCTAATCCTGTTTCTCAAGTTCCAACTCCAACTGTGAAAGTCTTCTGTGACATAATGTCCATTTCAGAGGACTGGATTTCTGGCTTTAGTCTTAAAGAAAAGTGCTGAGGTACCCCATAGGCAGAAGCTCCATCGTGCACGGATTGGTGATGGTAGAACAGCAGCAGTAGGTAAAGGAAATTTGGTGACAGATGGAGGACACCAAGCTTCTCCTGCAGCTGTCAGCAGAAGACGGCAGGTTGCCTGCTTGGGGAGTCTTGAGCCATGGCCAGGATATTCTAGTTTATAAAATAACAAAAGACATTACATTTTTTTAGAGAAACAAATAAGCAGAAGCTATGCTGAATCCTGCTGATTTTTTTTTTTTTGTAGATTTTGTAGATTTTTTTTGTAAATTTCAGTGCATTCCACATGTGTCTTAATACTTCTTGTGGAGAGAGTTCAGATTTGGTATGAAACTGATAACAAAATACATTATGGAACACAAGAGACATTAACCACACTCAAATGTCAAATGAGTCAAACCTAAATAGTCTAATTTTCTTATAAATACCCAGGTCCAAGGATGGGTTATTTATTAGCCAATATGGGCATTGTCTATTAGGAAAAAAAAGGTTAAACTCTCACTCTTTGTAACTATACATGTCTTAATGACAAAATACATGAAATTAACTTTCTGATTTAAAAGACCATTTTACATTTCTGTTTTATCTTTAGCACCTGTGTAGGCATGGGGGCATAGTCAGCTCAGTTTAAACACTGCTACATTTAGTTGATATTGTTATTTAAATTAATTACAGGTTTGAAATACAATAAAGGCATGGATTAATTCCCCTCCCCTTAATATTGGCCAAATTATATTAAAACAAATGTTTGGTTAAACTATATTAAACCACTATTTTCAGTATTTCTTATGTGTTCCATCCATGATGTGCACTATCCTAAAATGAAATGGTGCCTGTCAATCCAGCACTTTGAGAGGCCAAGGCAGGAAGAAGTTTATCAGTTGAGCCCAGGAGTTTGAGACCAGCATGGACAACATAGTGAGACTTTGTCTTTAAATAATGTTTAAATTAGCCAGGCGTGGTAGTGTGCACCTGCAGTCCCAGCTACTCAAGAGGCTGAAGTGGGAGCATCACTTGAGGAATTTGAGGCTGCAGTGAGCTATGATCATGCCACTACACTCCAGAGTGGGAAACAGGGTAAGACTCCATCTCAAAAAATAAAAATAAATAAATAACTGGGAACTAATTTACCTTATGCTAAGTCCTTATTTAAAAAAAAAAAAAAATCTGTATAGATAATCCAAGACTCTTTAATAGAAATACGTTTTTCAGCCAAATAATGTATATCAATAACCAATGAAGCGTTAATTATTAATGTGATTTTTTTAAAGACAATTTGACTAAAACTTAACCAGGACCTTAGATTTCCATAGCAAATTGTTCCCTGATACGGACTGCTTAGAAGTACGGTAGAGAAAAAATTCTCTTGCAGATCCAAGATAGATTGGGACTGTTAAAACTTCATAAAACTTTGCAAATGTCCTGAAAAGTTAGGAAAATGAAACCTAAAAGAGCACCCATTTCAGGATAGCACATGGATTTTCATTTAGCCATTTTTTTCTTTTAGTATTTAAATGGGTAGTAAGGAACATAGTAGGTTGTAAGGTGACAATTTAAATGGTGAAAACTTTGAACACTAGATGCCAAATCCCCATAGGTCCCACTCCATCTGGTCAGAAATGAAAATGGGGTAGTATGTTTATAATATTATCTTGAAATTATAGTGTTTCATATTTTCAGAGAGCAACCCTATGTAAACCATACAATACCGCTGTGCGATAGGTAAGTGTTATTATCTTTTTGCTGAGGAAAAAGATGTTCCACAGATGTTAAATGACTTGTCAGAAGCCACAGTGCATTACAACAGCCAAGCAAGGATTGGGCCATGAAGGCCTTCGATTTTCAGGAATATGCTTAGAATCTACCGGAAATTGAATCAAGACAGTAGCTGGCAACTATAATATCCTCCTCTTAGTGTTCACATTTAAAGACAGCTTTAAAAGAAGATTTCTATTAGGCAATAATACTGAGAAGTAAAGAAAAGTAGAAAGAGTGGGAAAATGGCCCTGCAATATATAAAGGACCCCAGGAACACTTGGACAGAACATCACAGCCTGTTATAAAATGTAATACAACAATTTCTTTGTATTTATCTATTGCTAAGTAACAAATAATGTCAAAACTTATTAGCTTGAAACAATTGACTTATTATCACTTCCAGCTTCTGCATGGTAGGAATTTAGGATGGACCAGGCTAGGTAGTTTTGGGTCAGGTTCTCATGTGCAATTGCAATCACATGGTGACTGGCGCTAGAGCTAATAATGGCTAGGCAGGCATTTCTCTCCCTTAATGTGGTCACGGGACCTCTCTATGTGAACTTTCCAGATGAACTGTTTGGCCTGTTAGCCTCAGGGTAGTCATAACGCTTATACAACTGGCTCAAGGCTTCAAACAGAGTGTTCCAGCAAGCAAGGCATAATTTGCATTGCTTTTTCTAACTGTTATCAGAAAGCATGCAGTGTAACTTCTGCTGCATTCTACTGGTTACAAGTGAGTCATGTCACACCCTGCTCATTCAAATGAAGTACATATATAAGGATTTTTGGGAACAATATCAAGGTTCCATTATATATTAACTTGCACAATGAAAGCTATGCCGCAGTCATATTTATATAATAAAATCCACTATAACATCTCACAGAAACAATTACAGAAATGATTGAGGAAGACATTTCATGGGTACAAAATACATATGTCGAATTGACAATGGCAGATATGTAATTGCAGGATCCTGCTCTGAAGAAAGCCTATGAGGATAGGAAGCTTATACAACTGCCCTAAGGTGACTGGGATACTAATTCCTTTGTAAAGATGACAGTTCAAAGTAGCTTGTAGTGTAGGAAACAGGGCACAAGTTGAAAGTTGTAGGAAATGGAGCTTTGGTTCAAACTTGGTATTGATGGTATTTAGTAGGCATTAAAAGATGTTTGAAACGCAGAAATGTTAAAGGATTGCCAAAATAAACCCCTTCTCCTTTTGAAAGTGATTGAATGTATATTTTAGGGGTATTCTACCAAATGTGAATTTCTGAATATAATCTGCTATCCACTAGAGTTTCCGTGGTCTCTGCAACTTTACCTTATATGGGAAAATTCAAATGACTAGTTCTCCCATACCTAAAAATTATCAGTTATTGAAGAACCGTGTAAACTGTTATAACAATGTCCAGCAATAAGTAACTACAAAGAGAGTGTTAATGATTATTTTTTATATCATCATCATCACAATAATCATAATCACTCCTCAGAGTCTTCATTGATCCTTCAGTTGTAATATAGATTTTCCCATTGTGTGCACCTGGCGTCTTCCAAATGTTGGCATTTGTGAGAATTGTTTGTTTTTCTCTTCTGCTACAAGAGAATCTTTATACCATTAAGGAGAATATCTGCCTTGTTTTACATTTTATTCCTAATGAATATTGAAGACTTTTCTTGTATTCTGTTCCTTAAAGCATATCATATCATTCTTTAAAATAATATTAAGAGTTATAGGAAATGTATATAGGTTTATATAGTTTTCCTTACTAATAAGAGGAACATAGCGCATATATGTGTGTGTGTGTGTGTGTGTGTGTGTATATATATATCTACATATATATCTAGATATCACACATGTTCTATCATAATTCATTAGACTTTTGTCTTATGTCCTTTCCTCTTATGTCTAAAACAATTTAGGTAATCTTTTTTGCTGTTATAAAAATAGAAATCTAAATACCAAACTGTTTATGTATATGTATAAATATCTGAGTTCAGGTTGCACACAGTTGCAAAGAACAACTCTCTGGAGAAATGATCTTGATAAATGTATTTATGAAGCATCTCACCTGATGTTGGTAAAATATGAATGTCCAATGTTTTAGTTATCTGAGATTTAGGTAAGATTTTATATGACTACTATAATGGCTTAAATAACCTTTTGGTTTTTCAGGTCATAAAAACATATTCTGTCCCTGCAAATATAAATTATACAAATTTACCGTGATTTTGTGGGACAACAATCTTTTCAGGTCACTCCACTGATAATTACAACTAATTAAAATGTGCCAAAGAAAGGATAGAAATTTATCACTGCTCATTAAACCTGTAAAGACTGTGTTAATTAGATGTCAGGCTCTGTAACTCACATCAATGTTTGCTGCCAGTCTAATTTTAGAGAAAAAGGAAAGTGAACTTTGGAATATTCTGGCTGGGATTTTAAAATCGTTTTAAAAACATGTATCTTTGGAGAGACAATAAATTTGCAGCTTTCTTATAGATATACTCATCATCAATCACTGGCCTAAACAAATGACATACATTAGCATAATATTTGTTGACCTTTAACTGATTTATGTCTACAGTAAGCCTGTAAGACATTTGCAACATTTGCAAAAATTTTAAGAGTCTATAAATTTTAAACACCTTATCTTTTTTAAAAATCAAGCAAAAATACTGTTCAAGGTCATTGTATTCAGAAAAATAAGTATTTTAATTGAAGAAAAATGTTTTTCTTCACACAAGATACTACATATATACATATATTCATATATACTATATATACACTCATAAAATGTATATTCTAGTATTAAATTCTGCTGTAAAAAGCATGCTTTGTATGAATAATAAAGAAATACTTGAGGAAAGTAGAGTGAAGTTGCAGGAGACTCTGATGTGGTTATGGACAACAAGGCTAGTAGTATAATAATGAGCAAAGTATAAAAATGACTCATTTTCTTTATCTAAAAAGCAGGTGTAAGGAGTGAACCATCGTGTGCAGGATATATAAGAATCCTAGAGCCATAGATGTGTCAGGATTCAGGCAGAAAGCACTGCGAGTCTTTAAATTATTGGTTAAGTATTTCATGTATCTGACTTTTTAGACTTAGATATCTCACATATTCTATCATAATTCCTTGATCTTTTTGTCTTGTGTCTTTTCCTCTTATGTCTCAAACAATTCACGTACTCTTTTTTTGCTGTTATATAAATATAAATATGAAGACCAAACTTTATATATTGCTGTATTTCAAACACGACCAGTTTTTGTACAATTTATACGGTCACGCTCCAAGGTCACCAGAAGGCCTGAGATCACCTAAGTATGAACGTATGAACCTACATATTTGCAGAATATTTCTGTAACTCAACGTGACTGTCGGAGCTGAAATTCATAACTTATCTTATGTTTAGCATGATTTTGATCAATTTGGATGATGTAGGTTATAGACCTAGCCAGCAAACATGGAAAGAGGGCAGTCAATCATTCAGAATTTGTTGAGATTTTTATCATGATATCTTTATCATTGTTCAAAATGATGGCTTTAGTTCAGTTGATTTTTTTCACATAATAATAATCTTCTTAAAAAATGTCTTGAGTGTATATTATGAACAAAGAATTAATTAATTTTCTTTTGTTTTAAAACCTGTTATCCTTTGAAATGATATTTTCTCTAAGATGAACAAAAGACAAAGGAGGTGTTAAACTGAGAGCTGCAGGACTCTTTCCCTAAGCTATTAAATTCCAGCAGCAGGACATCATTAATTATCTCAATTTTTCATTATTTTAGTAGCGTAGCCATGTTTTCTTGTTTTCTTTAGTCTTTAGGTTTCTAATCTGATTTTGGTTTTTGATCTCTACCTCTCCACTTAACCGTTCTTATAGAGACCTCAGTGACTTTTCCACTGACACAATCAGTGGACCATCGAATAATCACAACCTTTATGTTACTCTACCTGAGAATATTATTTAATGAAGGCAAAAATTCTGATATATAGTATGATGTATCACATTGAGTTACATAGGTTGAACCACACTTGCATCTCTGGGATGAATCCTACTTGATCATGATGAATAATCTTTTTAATGTGTTGTTGAATTCAGTTCGCTAGTATGTTCTGGAGAAGTTTTATAACCTTGCTCATCAGAGATATTGACCTGTAGTTTTCTTTTTGTTGTTGCTGTAGGTTTTTGTCTGGTTTTGGTGTCAGGGTGATGTTGGCTTCAAAGGATTACTTTGGAAGTACTCCTTCCTCCTCCATGTTTGAATAGTTTCAGTAGGTTTATTATTGATTCTTTAAATTTGGGGTCAAATTCATCAGTGATAATATTAGGTCCTTGACTTTACTTCAAAGGAATACTTTTTGTCACTACTTCTGTCTCGTTATTTTGGATTTCTTCATGGTTCAACCGTGGCAAGTTGTATGTGTCTAGGAATTTATACATTTCTTCTAGGTTTTCCAGTTTATTCACATATAGTTGCTTATCATAGCCTCTAAAGACATCAAGGGTGATGTCCAGAATGGTATTTCCTAGGTTTTATTCTAGAATTTTTATAGGTTTAGGTTTTACATTTTAGTCTTTAATCCATCTTGAGTTAATTTTTGGTTTTCTTAATCCTTTTTATGAATTTTTGAGTCTCAATTTTATTCAGCTTGGCTCTGGTTTTGGTTATTTCTTTTCTTCTGCTATTTTTGGGCTTCATTTGTTGTTGTTTTTCTACTTCCTTCAAGTATGATGTTAGATTGTTTATTTGAGATCTTTCTAACTTATTGATGTAGGTGTTTAGTGCTGTAAGTTTCCTCTTTACACTGTTTTGTCTGTTTCCCAAAAATTTTGATATTTCTCTGTTTTCATTTATTTTGAGGAATTTTTAAATTTCTGCCTAAATTTCATCTTTTACCCAAATATCATTCAGGAGTAAATTGTTTAATTTTTATGTAATTTTGTGCTTTTGAGATATCTTTTCTGTAATCATTTCTATTTCTAGTCCACTGTAGTCTGAAAATATGATTGGTATGACTTTGATTTCGGTGAATTTATTAAGACTTGCTTTATGGACAAGCATTTGGTCAATCTTAAGAGTATATTCTGTGTGCAAACGTGAAGGATATATATTCTATGTATGATGAGTGGTAGATTCTGTGGTTGTCTACTAGGTCCAATTGGTTAAGTGTCAGATTTAAGCCCCAGATTTATTTGTTAGTTGTCTGCCATGATCTGTCAAACACTGTCAGTGGGGTGTTAAAGTTCTTCACTATTAATTTGTGGCTATATAAGTCTTTTTGTAGGTCTGGAAGTATTTGTTTTATTATATCCATGTGCTCCAGCGTTGACTGCATTACGTGTTTAGGATAGTTGAGTCATCTTGTTGGATTGAATCTTTTATTATTATGTAGTATCCATCTTTTGTTTTCTTAATGTTGTTGGCTTAAGTTTTATTTTATCTGATTTAAGAATAGAGCCTCTGCTCTTTTTGTTTTCTTTTTGAATAATCCATCTTTCTTCAACTCTTTACTTTGAGTCTATTAATGTCATCACATGTGAGATAAATCTCTTGAAGGCAGCAGACAATGGGTCTTGTTTTTAATCCAACTTACTACTTACTCTGTCTTTCAAGTGGTTTTTTAGACCATTTTCATCCAAAGTTAATATTGATATTTGAAATTTTGATTCTATCATGAAGTTATTAACTGGTTGTTTTGTAGTTATTTTATAGTTTCTTTAAAGGGTCTGTGTGCTATGTACTTAGGTGTGGTTTTGTGGCAGCCAATGTTGTTATTTCATCTATGTGTTTAGAATTCCCTTAAGGATCTCTTGTAAGGCTGGTCTAGTAATGAATTCCATTAGCAATTGGTTATCAGAAATATTTTATTTATCCATTGCTCAGGAAGCTTAGTTTTTCTGGTGTATGAAATTCTTCATTGGAGTTCATTTTCGTTAAGAATGTTGAAAATAGGGCCCCAGTCTCTTCTGGGTTGAGAATTTGTCCTGAGAAGTCCGCTGTTAGCCTAATGGGTGCCCTTTGTATGCTGTTTGACCTTTTTCTCTAGCTGTCTTCAATATGTTTTTCTTTAGCATTTATCTGAGATAATCTGGTATGTATACACCTTGGTGATTGTTAGGCAGGCCTTTGGATTTCTTGTATCCTGATATGTACCTCTCTAGCAAAATTAGGGGAATGATCTTAAATTTTTCCCTGAAATGTTTTCCAAGTTATTTACTATTTCTCCTTCTCTGTCAGGAATGCCAGTAGTTCACAGGTTTTGACACTTTGCATCAGCCCTAAGAATATTACTAAGATTCTTTGTTCATTAAAAAAAAAATCTGTATTTTTGTTTGGCTAGATGAGTTTGAAAACCCTGAAATTCTTTTTTTCATTTGGTTTAGTATATTGGGTTTTTTGTAGTTTTCTATTGTATTTGAAATTACTTAAGTGAGTTTTTTGGTTCCAATAGCTCTGACTGATTTCTTTTTAAGATATTTGCCTCTTCATTTCATGGATTGTTTTACAGGTTTCCTTGTGTTGATTTTCAACCTTATTTTGGAGTTCATTGAGTTTCTCTGCAATCTGTGCTTTGAATTCTCTATCTGTCATTTCTCTGGTTCCTTTTTTTGGTTAGAGATGATTGCTGAAGAGCTAGAGTTAGCCTTTGATGATGACTCAGCATTTATATTTTTAGTGACAGAATTATTGTGCTGGTTCCTTCTCATTTGCTAAGTGAGGGTTGTGTTAGGTAGTGTCTTTTCATTTTGCTTCTATATTCGTATGCACTTCTGTCAGCAAGTTTTGTGTTAGGTTGTGCGATTTAACCTATAGACTAGTAGATGATGTTTACAAGTATAAGCCATCTATTATACAAGCAGGTGAATATGTGCCTGACGTTTGTTTACTGTGAGGCACTCTCTGTTGTTTCAGGTGAAGAGTTGGATAGTGGAGTGCCTGGTGTTCTGAGCTACTTGTTTCATGCGGGTGGCAGGACACAGCTGGGCAGTGCTGGAAGCCCCTGGCTTGCCCACAAATATTCCAGTGATGAGTGTAGGCACCAGCCTTGATGAGAGTTGCTGGGAGAAGCTCCTGGTGAAATGCGTTGAGTTGTCTGCGGTAGTGCAGTGAGAACGCTGTATCTGCTCCCTGTCCTAGGTAGGCAGGAATCTAATCTGTTTTCCTCCAAGACCCCTGCTCCAGGATTCTTCACTCCTAATTTACTGTAATCTATCTCCAGACTGCAATATGGTTGAGGGTCACAGGAAATGCCAGTTTTGTGACTCTCTGTGGGTGTGATTTTAGTGCATAACCTTGTCAGTCAAGCTAATACAGATAGCTTTAAGGCTCACACCTGTTCTCCTATGTGGCAGTAACTGTTGTTTTTTGAAAAGGGATGACTCCACCTTTGGGCTTGTGCATGTGGGTATTGGTCATGGTGGTGTAGGATAGTTGGGATAGCCTCACCTCAGGCCCTGAGGGAATTGGTCAGGTGCCAGGAGATTCAGAAAGAGGCAGGTAGTTTCTGAGTTCCCAGGCTTATAAATACACCACTGTGCATTTATGCTGAGTGCACATGCTGAGTCCTAAATAGGCTGGAATAGGGTCAGATTAAACCAAAGTTCAGGTGCTGGCTATGGTGAGGGGATCAGTCTGGTCACTGGATAAGCAGCCAAACTCTCAGACAGGTTAAAGCAGAACAGTTAGGTGGTAGGACCCCCAGGGAACATCACAGGCCTATGGGCACTGAGTTTTCAAAAAGATTCTGGGCCAAAGCTGAAATGTTTGGGAGGGAGCTGGGTGACTGTGCTGTGTGCTTTTCACTGGAGAAAGCAGTACACTTCACCTGGAGTAATGAAGACTGGTGGCTGTGGGGTGCATTGCATGCTTGTACTTCTCTCCCACCAAAACAATGGTGAACTTCATTGCTGAGAACATGCAAAGATACCAAATATTGTATGTTATCTCTGGGAATTTTGTGGCAGAGGAATACAGAGCTGTGACCCATCACAATGATTTCCATTGTGCTGGAAATCCAAACCAGTTAGCCTTGTGTGGCTTGGAGCAACCGAGGTGGAGGGTCACATGGTCTACCTTCACTGTAGTTCCTAGGGGAATGCAGAGCTGGGCCCACCCGTAGAGTTCAGGCAGCAATGGGTCACTATGTTGGAAGCTCAAAGTAGCTGGTCTTGCCTGTCCCAGAGCAGTGTGGTTTGGGGGGTCATGTGGTCTACTCTTGGAGCAGTGCAGATGTGTGCCCACCTGCAGGATTTAGGTGGGTGTGGGTTGCTGTGCAGCAAGCTCAAGCTCAGTTGAGCCTAAGCTTGGAGGGGCTGGAGAAGTGAGTCAGACTGACTGCTCCTCAGACTGCAACTGTGGCCTCTATCAGGGCCATGGCAGCTGGCACTGGGCTGCATAGGCATATCAGGCTTGCTGGGCTCCACATGGGCCTGAGCAGTACCTTTTTAAAAACTCCAGAAGGTTCTCTGAGTCAGTCTAGAGGTCTGTGGGGCTCAAGAGGGTTCTTCTCTCTTTCCCATGCTCAGATTTGCTAAAGTCTTCGTGGAAAGTGTGGATCCCTAGTGGCTTTCACTCACTCACCCTTTCCCCATGTTAGGGTGCTTCTCCCAGCTCCAAGCCAGTGCCAGGTGGGCAGCTGTGTGGCTTTGCTCCTCTCTGTTCTCTGTGGATTCTCTTGCTTCTTTGATGAATACTGATGTGGTCTCCAAGATGGGCAACTTGAAGAGCCACTATTTTCTCAACACTTTGTTTCCTCTCCATGACAGTGGTGCACTATAGCTACATCTGATCAGCCATCTTGAAACCAACTTCTTAACTTTATTATATACCTTGAGGTAGTCTTATTTGGGTTTAATCTGCCTGGTATACTTTGTCCTTGTTGTACGTGGATATTAATGTCTTTTTCTAGTTTTGGAAAGCTCTCTGTTATTATTTCTTTGAATAAATTTTCTACCCTGATCTATCTCTATTGGGGGAACCATCCCCAATATTTAAACATACATTGTTTCTATTTTCCATAAGTGTCCTCACTGAGAAATAAAGAGAGACAGCACAAAGAGAGGAATTTTACAGCTGGGCCGCCAGGGTGACATCACCTATTAGTGGGACTGTGATGCCTACTTGAGTCTCAGACCAGCAAGTTTTTATTAAGGGTTTCAAAAGAGGAGGGGGTGTAAGAACAGGGAGTAGGTACAAAGATCACATGTTTCAAAGGGCAAAAAATAGAACCACTAATAAGAGTCTAAAAAAGATCACATACTTCTGAGGGAACAGGACAAAGGGCAAAAGCAGAACCACTGATAAGTGTCTATGTTCAGCGGTGCATGTATTGTCTTGATAAACATCTTAAACAACAGAAAACAGGGTTCAAGAGCAGAGAACCGGTCTGACCACAAATTTAACAAGGTGGAGTTTTTCCTCACCCTAATAAGCCTGAGGGTACTGAAGGAGACCAGGGCGTATCTCAGTCCTTATCTCAACCACATAAGACAGACATTCCCAGAGCCGCTGTTTATAGACCTCCCCCCAGGAATGAATTCCTTTTCCAGGGTATTAATATTAATATTCCTTGCTAGGAAAAGAATTTACTGATATCTTTCCTACTTGCACGTCCATTTACAGGCTCTCTGCAAAAAGAAAATATGGCTCTTTTTGCCTGACTCCGTAGGCAGTCAGACCTTGTGGTTGTCTTCCCTTGTTCCCTAAAATTCACT
>NW_012103054.1:2633343-2635280 GCF_000951045.1 Mandrillus leucophaeus
TACATCCTCAGCTTACGAACATAACAGGATTAAGAGATTAAAGTAAAGACAGGCATAAGAAACTGTAAAAGTATTATTTGAGAACTGATAAATGTCCATATTAAGATGAAATCTTCACAAAAAGTTGCTCTGCTGTGGTTCCAGCCAGTCCCTCCATTTGGGGTCCCTGACTTCCCGCAACATGTCTGTATCTCTCTTCCTGCAGCCTCTTTAAGGCAAGTAACTTTTAGATTTGCCCTTTTGAGGCTATTTTGTAGATCTTTCGGACATGTTTAATCCTTTGTAATTTTTTTCTTTTTTTGGGCTTCTCTAACTGAATATTTTCACACAGCCTGTCTTTGAGCTCATTAATTCTTTCTTCTGTTTGATCAATTCTGCTGTTGAAAGACTTTCATGCATTTTATTTTCATTTTCCCAGTTGAACATTTTGACTCCCAGAATTTCTGCTTGATTTTAAAAACTATTTTAGTCTCTTTGTTAAATTTCTCTGATGAAATTCTGAAATTCTTCTCTGCAATATGTTGAAATTCATTGAACTTGCTCAAGACAGTTATTTTGCACTTTTTATCTGAGTGGTCACATATTTCCATCATTCTAGGACTGGTCACTGGTTCCTTATTTAGTGCATTGGTGAGGTAATGTTTTACTGATATACTTGATTCTTGTGAACATTTGTCAATGTCTGGTATTGAAGAGTTGGGTATTTATTGAATCTTCACAGTCTTAGCTTCTTTGTACTTGTCCTCTTTGAGAAGGCTTTCCAAGAATTCAAAGGGAATTGAGTGTTGTGACCTAAGCCTTTGCAGCTGTTTCAGCACTAGAGACCTTTCTTAGCCCAGGAACACTGCAACTCCCACAGACCCCCTACATGCACAGCCTTAGTGGACTTGAGGACCATAAAGGCAAATTATCTGAGTTACCAGGCAAAGTCTCTCATTGTTTTGTCTCTTTTTCCCTCAATCAGAAGGAGTCTTTCCTCACTGGGCTGCTTGGAGTCAGAGAAAGGGTGTTCTGGGCCCTCTTGTGGCCACCATGGCTGCAACTGCACAATGTTGCACCTAAACCTTGCAGGCCAGCACAGAACTGGGGCTCACCCAGGGCCTGTGGCCACTATTGTCTGGCTGCTGCTAATATTCATACAAGGCTCAGGGCCACTTGAGGTAGTGGGTGGTAAATCCTGTTGGGACTGTATTTGTCCTATCAGGGTGGCAGGTTCCCTTCTGGCCCAGAGTGGTTTTAAAAAAAATTGTCCAAGAGCAAACTCCTGGAACTGGGGGTTTCAGGAATCTCTCTGGTGCTTTATTATACTGTGGTTGAGCTCATACCCAAGATGCAAGACAAAGTCCTCTGTGCTCTTCCCTCTCCTTTCCCCAAGTGGGAGGAGTTTCTCCCTGAGTTGTATGGCCTGGATTTGGAAGAGGGGTAATGCGGAAACTTTTTGACCAGCACAGCTGATGTCACACTGGGTCACACCTCACATCTCCTGCCTCTGAGACCATTGCAGCATCAGGAATTTTACAAGGGCTTCAGTCTTTGTGGCCTGACTGCCACTCAAATTCATTCTGGGTTCCAGCCCAATGTAGTCATTTGGTGATTGAAGCAAGGACTGGAGTTTCTTCTGCTTGGGTGGAGGATTTACCTCTGGCCTCCAGCTGGTGTAAATGCTCATTCCATAGATGCTGGTAGAAATCTGCCCTCTGCTGTGTTCTGCTGTGAGAGCTCTGAGTTCCAATGTGAAGTCCCACACTCACTTTGCTCTTCCTCCCACAAGTACACAGCTTCTCTCTCTCTACATGGCACTGCCTGGGGTTGAGGGAGGGATGATGTATATTGTGCAAAGCTCTCTAAGCTCTCTTTCCTACCCTCTTCAATGTCTCTTTCCTTGATACTATGTTACAATCATATACTGTGATTGCTCAGCTGATTTTTTTTTTTTT
>NW_012103054.1:2635955-2642675 GCF_000951045.1 Mandrillus leucophaeus
ACAAAATATTCTTAAGCCTCAACAATAAAAAACAAAAACAAAAACCTGATTAAAAAATGGGCCAAAGACCTTAACAGACACTCATATAAGTAAGAATATATACATATGTCAAATTGGCACATGAATAGATGCTCTTCATCTCATGTTATCAAGGACATGAAAATTAAAATAACGATGAGATACTTTGTCTGTTACACAGCTTTTGGATGGCCAAAATGTGCAACACTACCAACATCAAATGCTGATGGGAATGTGGAGCAACAGGAACTGCCACTCATTGCTAGGAAAAATGCAAAATGGTGCAGCTACATTGGAAGATAGTTTGGCAATTTCTTACGAAGTTAAACATACACTTATCTAATTGTCTAGCAATTGAACTCTTTGGTATTTACCTATGTGATGTGAGATGAAAACTTATGTTCACACAACAACCTCCACACACATGATCATAAGAGTTTTGTTTATAATCCCTAATACTTGGAAACAACCAAGGTGTCCATTAGTAGATGAATAGGTAAGTTATGTTGCATCCATACTATGAAATAGTATTCAATGCTAGAAATAAATGAGCTGTCAAGCCACAAAAGATATGGAGGAAACTTAGGTGCATATTGGTAAATGAAATAAGTCAATCTGAAAAGTCTTGATATGGTCCAGTTTTTTGTCTCTTTCTAATCCAATGTTGAAATGTAATCCTCAGTGTTGGAGGTGGGGCCTGGTGTGAGGTGATTGTATCATGGGGATGGATCCCTCATGCGTGGCTTAGTGCCATCCCCTTAGTGATGAGTGAGTTCTCACTCTGTATTCACATGAAATCTGGTTGTTTAAAAATGTGTGGCACCTCCCCTGCTTCTCTTGCTGCCATGCAACTCACCTGCTCCTTCTTCACCTTCCGCCATTATTGTAAGCTCCTTAAGGCCTGTCCAGAAGCAGATGCCAGCATCATACGTCCTGTACAGCCTGAAAAATTGTAAGCCAAAAAAAACCTCTTTTCTTTATAAACTCACCATTCTCAGGTATTCCTTTATAGCAACAACAACATAAAAAAGGACTAATATAAAGCTACATCCTGCAATTCCAATTATATGACATTCCAGAAAAGGCAAAATTATGGAGACAGTAAATAGTTCAGTGATTGCCTGAGGTTGGGAGTTGGATGAAGGGAAAGATGAATAGGCAGAACACAGATTACTTTTCAGGCACAAATATACTATGTATGATACTATAATGATGCATATAAGTTACTGTGCATGTGTTCAAATCCATAGAATTTACAGCAATAAGAGTGGATTCTAATGTAAAATTATGGATTTTGGGTGATTATGATGTGTCAATGTAGGTTCTTCAATTGTACAAGTGTACCAGTCTAATGAGGGATGTTGATAATGGGGAGACTTTGCATATACAGGGCAGAAGGTACATTGGAATCTCTTTACCTTCCTCTTAATTTTCCTGTGAACCTAAAACTGCCCTAAAAAAGTCTTTGATTAAATAAACAATGTATGTGTATATTAGGCAGGTTCTGAGTATATCTATATTCGAGGTTTCCTCATCCATTAAAGGGGATAATAGATTAATTTAACCTTATAGGGATTAAATCTATTAATATGTATAGAGAGCTTAGAAGATTGTCTGCTGTCTGCACATGCTATCTACATGATAGTTACCATGATCATGGGGTCACTACAGTTATGCTACATCACAAGATTATTATGTTTCTCCACTGTAAAGGAAACATTTCACTGGATAGAGGTATAAACAGGTATAGTAGACTATTCAAAACTGTTGAAATATAATCCAAGACAATTGCAGTAGGAGATTAAACTCAACTTCAACAAAACAAAAGGCAGGAAAGTTCTTTAAGTTTTATAAAAAAGTTCCCTTGAACTTTGTTCCTGAAATTTCAGTTCCTTGAAATATTTACTTATTCCTATATTCATTTTTTAATTTTGATGAATATTTGGGTAACAGATCATGTTTGGTTACATGAGTAAGGTCTTTAGCAGTGATTTCTGAGATTTTGGTACACCCATCACTCAAGGAGTGTACACTGTATCCATTGTGTACTCTTTTATCCCTCACCCCCCACCCACTCTTTCCCCCCAGTCCCCAAAGTCCATTATATAATTCTTAAGCCTTTGCATCCTCATAGCTTAACTCCCACTTATGAGTGAGACTATACGATGTTTGGTTTTCCATTTCTGAGTTACTTCACCTAGAATCATGGTCTACAATTCCGTAGAGGTGTCTACAAATGCCATTATTTTGTACCTTTGCATGATTGAGTAGTATTCCATGGTATATATGAATACCACAATTTCTTTATCCACTCATTGATTGATGGTTATTCGGGCTGGTTCTATATTTTTTCAACTGTGAATTGTGCTGTTATAAACATGCACGTGCAAGTATCTTTTTGGATAATGACTTCTTTTCATCTTGGTAAATACCAGTGGTGGGATTACTGGATCAAGTGGTAATTGTACTTATAGTTCTTTAAGGATTCTCCACACTGTTTACCATAGTGGTTGTACTAGTTTACATTCCCATCAACAGTTTAAAAGTGTTCCCTTTTCACCATATCCACACCAACATATATTATTTTTTTGATTGTATGACTATGGCCATTCTTGCAGAGTAAGGTGCTATTGCATTGTGGGTTTAATTTGCATTTCCTGATAATTAGTGTTATTTAGTATTTTTTCATGTTTTTGGCCCTTTTTATACCTTGTTTTGAGAATTGTCTATGCATGTCCTCAGCCCACTTTTAGACAGGATTGTTTGTTTTTTTCCTGCTGATTTGTCTGAATTCCTTGCAGATTCTGGGTATTTGTCCTTTGTTGGATGTATACATTGCAAAGATTTCCTTCCACTCTGTGGGTTGTTTGCTTACTCTGGTGATTACTGTTTTTGCTGTGAAGAAGATTTTTAGTTTAATTAAGTCCCATCTATTTGTCTTTGTTTTTATTGCATTTGCTTTTGGGTTCTTGATCATGAAGTATTTGCCTAAGCCAATGTCTAAAAGAGTTTTCCAATGCTATCTTCTGGGATTTATATGGTTTCAGGTCTTAGATTTAAGTCTTTGATACATCTTGAGTTGATTTTTGTATACCTTGAGAGATGACAATCCAGTTTCATTCTTTTACATGTGGTTTGCCAATTATCCCAGCAGCATTTGTTGAATCAGGTGTCCTTTCCCCTCTTTACGTTTTTGTTTGTTTTGTTGAATATTTGTTGGCTGTAAGTTTTTGGCTTTATTTCTGGGTTCTCTATTCTTTTCCATTAATCTGTATGCCTATTTTTACTAGTACCATGCTGCTTGGGTGGCCACAGCCTTATAGTATAGTCTGAAGTTAGTTAATGGGATGCCTTCATATTTGTTCTTTTTGCTTAATCTTGCTTTGTGTATGCAAGCTCTTTTGTTTTTTTTGGTTCCATATTAATTTTAGGATTTTTTTTTTCTGGTTCTGTGAAGAATCATGGTGGTATTTTGATTAGAATTGCATGGGATTTGTAGATTGCTTTTGGCAGTATAGTCCTTTTCACAATATTGATTCTACCCATCCATAAGCATGGATTGTGTATACCTTTGTTTGTGTCATCTATGATTTCTTTCAGCAGTGTTTTGTAGTTTTCTTGTAGAGGTATTTTACCTCCCAATTTAGGTATATTCCTAGTTTATTTTTTCTTTTTGCAGCTATTGTAAAAATGATTGCATTCTTGATTTTATTCTGAGCTTGGCTGATGTTGGTGTATAGCAGAGTTACTGATTTGTGCACATTGATTTTGTACTATCCTGGTTTTGGTGTTAGGGTGATACTAGCTTCATAGAATGATTTAGAGAGAACTGGATTGGTATCAATTCTTGTTTGAATGCCTGATATAATTCAGCTGTGAATTCATCAGGTCCTGGACTTCTTTTCTTGGTAACTTTTTAATTACTATTTCAATCATGTTGCTTGTTATTGGTCTGTTCAGAGTATATTTTCAGGAATTTATCCATCTCCTCTAGATTTTCTAGTTTATAGTAGCCTTGAATGATCTTTTGTATTTCTGTGGTATCAGTTGTATTAATCACATCACCCATTTTATTTCTAATTGACCTTATTTGGATCCTCTCTCTTCTTTTTTTGGTTAATCTTGCTAACGGTCTATCAATTTTATTTATCTTTTTAAATAACCAGCTTTTTGTTCTATTTATCTTTTGTTTTACTTTTGTTTGTTTCTATTTTATTTAGTTCTGCTTTAATCTTCATTAAATTTGTTTTCTTCTGCTGGGTTTGGGTTTGGTATGTTCTTGTTTCTCTAGTTCCTTTAAGTGTGACCTTAGACTTTTTTATGTAGGCATTTAACGTTATGAGCTTTTCTTTTAGCACTACTTTTGCTGTATCCCAGAGGTTTTAATATGTTGTGTTACATATCACTCAGTTCAAATAATGTTTTAATTCCCATCTTGATTTTGTTTTGATCCAACAATCGTTCAGGAGCAGGTTATCTAATTTTCATGTATTTGCCTGGTTTTGATGGTTTCTTTTGGAGTTGATTTCCAATTTATTTCATTGTGGTCTGAGAGAACACTTGATATAATTTCTGTTTCCTTAAATTTGCTGAGATTTGTTTTGTGGCCTATCATATGGTCTATCTTGGAAAATGTTCCACTGCTAATAAACAGAATGTATAGAATATTCTGTAAATATCTGTTAAGTCCAGTTTTTTCTAGGGTATAGATAAGTCCATTGTTTCTTTGCTGACTTCTATCTTGATGACCTGTCCAATTTTGTCAGTGGAGTATTGAAGACCCCTGCTGTTATTGTGTTGCTCTCTATCTCGTTTCTTAGGTCTAACAGTAATTGTTTTATAAATTTGGAAGCTCCAGTGTTAGGGGCATATATATTTAGGATTGTGATATTTTCCATTGGACTAGTCCTTTTATTATCACATTATGTCCCCCTTTGTCTTTTCTAACTGCTGTTGCCTTAAAGTTTCTTTTGTCTGATATAAGAATAGCTACTCCTGCTTGCTTTTGGTGTCCATTTGCATAGAATATCTTTTTCCACACCTTTGCCTTAAGTTTGATGAGTCCTTAAGTGTCAGTTGAGTCTCTTGAAGACAGTAGATACTTGGTTGGCGAATTCTTACCCATTTTGCCGTTCTGTATCTTTTAAGTGGAACATTTAGGCCATTTACATGTAATGCTAATATTGAGATGTGAGGTACTATTCTATGCATAGTGCTTTGTGTTGCTTGAATACCTTGGTTTTTTATTGTGTTATCTTCTTATAGGTCCTGATAGATTTGTGCTTTAAAGAGGTTCTATTTCGGTGTATTGCAAGGATTTGTTTCAAGATTTAGAGCTCCTTTTAGCACCTCTTGTAGTGCTTTCTTGGTAGTGGCAATTCTCTCAGCATTTGTTTGTCTGAAAAAGGAGTATATATTTATTTATGAAGGTTAGTTTTCCTGGATACAAAATTCTTGGCTGATAATTGTTTTGTTTAGGGAAGCTAGATAGTACCCTAATCCTTTCTAGCTTGTTGAGTTTCTGCTGAGAAATCTGCTGTTAATGTGATATGTTTTCCTTGATAGGTTACCTGAACCTTGTGCCTCACAGCTTTTAAAATTCTTTTCTTCATTTTGGCTTTAGATAACCTGATGACTATGTATCCAGCAGTACTATTTTTGTGATAAATTTCCCAGGTATTCTTTGAGCTTCCTGTATAAAGATGTCTAGATCTCTAGCAAGGCTGGGGAAGTTTTCCTCTGTTATTCCCTCAAACATATTTTCCAAACTCTTAGATTTATCTTCTTTCCTGGGTACACCAATTATTCTTAGGTTTGGTCATTTAATATATTTCTAAACTTTATGGAGGCTTTACTCATTTAATTCTTTTTTTCTTTATCTTTGTCAGACTTGTTTAATGTGAAAGTCTTGTCTTTGAGCTCTGAAGTTCTTTCTTCTACTTGTTTGATTCTATTGGTGAGACTTGCCAGTGTGTTTTGTAATTCTCTAAGTGTGTCCTTCAATTCTAGAAGTTGTGATTGTTTGTTATTTATGCTATTTCACTGGAGATTTTTCTATTCACATCCTGCATCTTTTTTGTGTGTTTGTTTTTTTGTTTCTTTATGTTGTACTTCACCTTTATCTGGTGCCTCATTGATTAGCTTAATAATCGACCTTCTGAATTGTTTTCTGGCAACTTACAGCCATCTTCTTGGTTTGGATTCATTGGTGGTGAGCCATTGTGATCTTCTGGTGGTGTTAAATACCCTTGTTTTGTCATATTACTAGAATTATTTTTCTGGTTCCTGCTCATTTTGGTAGCCTATGTCAGAGAGAAAATCCAGGGATTAAGGGCTACTGCTCAGATTCTTTTGTCGCACATGGTGCTCCCTTGATGTGGTGCTCTCCCCCTTGCTTTAGGAATGGGGCTTCCTGAGAGTCGAACTGCAGTGATTGTTATTTCTCATCTGGATCTAGATACCAGGATCCTGGTTGGTACTGGAGAGTGTCTGCAAAGAGTCCTGTAATGTGATGTGTCTTCAGGTCTCTCAGCTGTGGATACCAGCACCTGCCCTGGTGGAGGTAGTAGGAGAGTGAAGTGGACTCTTGAGAATCCTTGGTTGTATTTTTGTTAAGTGCATTTGTTTTATGTTGGCTGGCTTCCATGCAGGAAGTGTCACCTTTAATAGCACATCAGTTGTGGTGGTAGAGGGAGGATCAGG
>NW_012103054.1:2642725-2646397 GCF_000951045.1 Mandrillus leucophaeus
TGTTGCTTGAATACCTTGGTTTTTTATTGTGTTATCTTCTTATAGGTCCTGATAGATTTGTGCTTTAAAGAGGTTCTATTTCGGTGTATTGCAAGGATTTGTTTCAAGATTTAGAGCTCCTTTTAGCACCTCTTGTAGTGCTTTCTTGGTAGTGGCAATTCTCTCAGCATTTGTTTGTCTGAAAAAGGAGTATATATTTATTTATGAAGGTTAGTTTTCCTGGATACAAAATTCTTGGCTGATAATTGTTTTGTTTAGGGAAGCTAGATAGTACCCTAATCCTTTCTAGCTTGTTGAGTTTCTGCTGAGAAATCTGCTGTTAATGTGATATGTTTTCCTTGATAGGTTACCTGAACCTTGTGCCTCACAGCTTTTAAAATTCTTTTCTTCATTTTGGCTTTAGATAACCTGATGACTATGTATCCAGCAGTACTATTTTTGTGATAAATTTCCCAGGTATTCTTTGAGCTTCCTGTATAAAGATGTCTAGATCTCTAGCAAGGCTGGGGAAGTTTTCCTCTGTTATTCCCTCAAACATATTTTCCAAACTCTTAGATTTATCTTCTTTCCTGGGTACACCAATTATTCTTAGGTTTGGTCATTTAATATATTTCTAAACTTTATGGAGGCTTTACTCATTTAATTCTTTTTTTCTTTATCTTTGTCAGACTTGTTTAATGTGAAAGTCTTGTCTTTGAGCTCTGAAGTTCTTTCTTCTACTTGTTTGATTCTATTGGTGAGACTTGCCAGTGTGTTTTGTAATTCTCTAAGTGTGTCCTTCAATTCTAGAAGTTGTGATTGTTTGTTATTTATGCTATTTCACTGGAGATTTTTCTATTCACATCCTGCATCTTTTTTGTGTGTTTGTTTTTTTGTTTCTTTATGTTGTACTTCACCTTTATCTGGTGCCTCATTGATTAGCTTAATAATCGACCTTCTGAATTGTTTTCTGGCAACTTACAGCCATCTTCTTGGTTTGGATTCATTGGTGGTGAGCCATTGTGATCTTCTGGTGGTGTTAAATACCCTTGTTTTGTCATATTACTAGAATTATTTTTCTGGTTCCTGCTCATTTTGGTAGCCTATGTCAGAGAGAAAATCCAGGGATTAAGGGCTACTGCTCAGATTCTTTTGTCGCACATGGTGCTCCCTTGATGTGGTGCTCTCCCCCTTGCTTTAGGAATGGGGCTTCCTGAGAGTCGAACTGCAGTGATTGTTATTTCTCATCTGGATCTAGATACCAGGATCCTGGTTGGTACTGGAGAGTGTCTGCAAAGAGTCCTGTAATGTGATGTGTCTTCAGGTCTCTCAGCTGTGGATACCAGCACCTGCCCTGGTGGAGGTAGTAGGAGAGTGAAGTGGACTCTTGAGAATCCTTGGTTGTATTTTTGTTAAGTGCATTTGTTTTATGTTGGCTGGCTTCCATGCAGGAAGTGTCACCTTTAATAGCACATCAGTTGTGGTGGTAGAGGGAGGATCAGGTATTTTCCAGGGCCACAGAGCTCCCAAGAGATTATGTCCTTTGTCTTAGGCTACCAGGTAGGGTAGAGAAAGATCATTAGGCAGGGCAAGGTTAGGCATTGTCTGAGCTCAGGCTTTCCTTGGACAGGGTTGTTGTGGCTTCTGTGGGTAGGGTTGTGTTTCCCAGGCAAATGAAGTTATGTTCACAGAGGACTATGTCTTCCTCTTCTGTGTCACACAGGTCTCCAGGGAAATGGGGGAAAGCTGGCAGCCACAGACCTCACCCAGCTCCTAAGTGACCCACAGCCCTGAAGGCTGGTCTCACTCCCACCGTGCTCCCTGAACAGCAGTGAGTTTATTTCTAGGTAGCTGGTGAGCTGCCCCAAGCTCTGAACTTGCCCCAGGCCACAAGCCTCTCAGCTGAGAAAGCAAGCAGACTCACAGGTCCCAGTTCCTCTGTTGTCGCACAGAGCCTGCAGAGCAATCCACCTCCTTCAAAGGGTCTGTGCATTCCTTCAGCTTTCCTGCTATGTTCCTGTTTTTGGAATAAAAGTTCACGATGTGAGTCTTCATATTCTGCTGTTTCTGGTTGAGTGGGTGCTGCAGGTTAGACCTGCCTCCTATCTGCCATTTATTTCCCGTATCTAAAGTTTTAGATTTTACTTTGAAGGGAAATGGGGAATAAATGAAGTACTTTAGATAAATGCGTCACATACTCACATCTGTATCTTGGAGAGTGTGATGATGAATGAATTTTGTAGAGATAATACACAAGGTAGAAAGCCCAACTATGTCCATTAGATACCACAAAAGGTGTTGGTGGTCTGGATTTGGGTAGGAGCCAGTGAAGCAGATATACATGAAAAATGTTTTAAATCTGGAATGGATAGGATTTGCTAATTGTTTGGTTTCCTGGAAAGAGGGAATGAAAAGTGTTTGCTTTGAAGCAGTTATGAGCCTGTATTATCACTTATTCAGAAGGAAATCATGAGAGAAGAACTAATTTAGGCCATATTGATTTTGAGGTGCTTATTAGACATTGTAATATTAATTATAAATGTCTGGGCCTCAGGGGACATACTGTGACTAGAAATATAAAATAAGAGAAAAAGTACATAGATGGACGATATATAAAGGGAGTGAGTGGGCTTACGGGTAGGCTCTAAAGCATATCAATATTTAAATGTTAAGAAAGTAACATTTATTGAAAAATATTCAGAAATGGCCCATATGTATTTAGAAAAATGGGAGAATGCACTATAAAGACAAAGGAAGGGCGTAATCGACAATGTCAAAGACTGAGGACACTTAGAACACTTAGGGCAAGTTCTGTATTTAAAAAAATAAGAAAATTTATGGAGTAACATTAATTCAGTCATTTTGTGTTCCATAGACTCTGTATGTGGAGTTGCATTAACAGAGATCTATAAATACTAAGAAATCCTATTGAGCAGCTGGGGTTTTAAAAGCTGGTATGTTTTCCATTGGAATGAAAATGCCTTCCTCAAATCATTAAATGGGCTATAATTATGGCTTTTATTCTAAGCTCTTTGTACAAAAAGCAAGCAATTGATTTCTTTGTAGCTACCTTAAAGCTTTCCTGTATTTATATTTAAGTTAAGTTTAGGTGATTGAGGAAACACAATAAAGGAATTTCCCATTGTAAGAAAAAACAAATGGCAGAGATGAGAGATGTGAGGGATGTATATTTCAAAGATTATCTTACACAAGCATGTCACAGAACACACTGAATAAGAGTACATATAAATTTAAGTTCACAACTCATATAAATAAAATATGTTGCATTTCTATAGTTTACTTGTCACCCACATTTTTATTCTATTACTTGTTCACAATAAACTCATTATTGAGATTGCCTCTTTCTAAGGGTTATGCAGACTGTCCTAAGACTCACTTCACACAAAAGTGATAATTAAACCACTTTGTACTTTATTTGTCCATCAGTAAAAGTTATAAAGGTATCAGCAGATGTGGAAACTTTCCTGCAGTCCCTGGCTAGTGCAAGCTACAGCCCTGATTCTTTAGAACTAACCTGCTTCTATGTGAGCTTACCCTCTGAAGTCTTGCCATTGCTAAGACTTATCCTTGGGTAGCAGAGTTTGTGTCATTTCAACTAACTTCTTTCTTTCCTTCCTTCCTTCCTTCCTTCCTTCCTTCCTTCCTTCCTTCCTTCCTTCCTTCCTTCCTTCC
>NW_012103054.1:2646447-2650234 GCF_000951045.1 Mandrillus leucophaeus
TTTTTTTTTTTTGAGACAGAGTCTCACTCTGTCACCCACGCTGGAGTGCAGGGAATGATCTCAGCTCACTGCCACCTCCATTCTCCGGGTTCATGTGATTCTTGTGCCTCAGCCTCCCAAGTAGTTGAGATTACAGGTGTGTGCCACCACAGTTGGCTAATTTTTGTATTTTTTAGTAGAGACAGGGTTTCACCATGTTGAATAGGCTGATCTTGAACTCCTGACTTCAGGTGATCCACCAACTTCAGCCTTCCAAAAGTGCTGGAGTTTGGGTCACTTCAGCTAGAAGAACTTATGAGGTCTCTACTCTCATGTTTTTTTCTCTCTTTTCAAGTCAACTATGAAAAACACAACAATGGGCCTATACCTTGAAAACAGTCAGAAAAAGGTATAACACATAATTCAATAGAACACATTGTCCACATTATCTAACATTAGAATAGTAAGTTCTATCATAAACTTTATGCTGCTAAAGATTAAGCTCTCTAAAATGGGAATTTAAAAATTTAAATTTACTCTTTGCTTTTAACAAGTTGAAATCATACTTTGTATTCTTTGTTTCTTTCACAGATGAAGTAGTGACTATATGAATTGATACTGTTGATACTGTAGGAGCTAAGAGCAATGCCTGGCCTATAGATAGCAAGAAAATGGACACATCAGTACTATACTTGCAAGGCACCTACTCTGCAACTAACTGGAATGAACTGGGAAGAAGATCCTGAGCCCAAGTAAGATAACTGCTCCAACTAGCATCTGGATTTCAGCATGGGCATGCCCTGAGCAGGAGATCTAGTTAACCTGTGCCCGCTCTTGACACATGGAAACTCTGAGTTACTAACTTTTTTGCTGTGGTAAGACCCTACATTTGTGGCAATTTGTTACACAGCAACATAAAAATAATACAGATACTAAGAAAAGTTATTCCAATCAAGTACAAGTGGTGAAAAACAAAGTTTAATGTACTGTGTAATCTCTTTGGAAAATACAAATGAATTAATACAGAAAAGATGATAACATTGTCAAATAAATGAAGAGCATATCAGCACCAGTTAGGCTTAACCTTGTTTAAAAACATTTGTTTTTCTTTTTTTCTGGAACCAGTCCTGCTGACTGGCATCCTTGTATGATGTTTTGTACTCAGCAAGTCCATTCTATCCAGAGATCACTATAATGAAATTGCAGCATCAGTGCTTTCTAACAGGGCCACGCTTACAGTACAGGTGGGCAAACTACACACTCTAAATCTAATTTGTGTTTTCAATAAGCAAATGGAAATTTTTTTATTACTTTTAACATTATTCTGAGGATTCAGGGCTCATCATTGTGAACAGATGAATAAGCAGCCTCATTTATCTTAATTAAAGCTCCTCTTAATCAAGATACTGTCTGTCAGACAATATTTCTTGAAAGACACTTCTTAGTCTCGTCATCATAATATCAGTCACAGGGGAAGCACCATCAGGGGTACATATTTGAATACACAGCTGAAAACCAAAAGAAGAGTCAGCTCTAAAATCTTATATAATGAAGCCTTACTTCTTGAATAAAACATGATAAGATAGTCACTTAATTCAAATATTTGGAGCCTGGTGTCTTAATTAATTTTTTTCAGAATCTGAACAAGTGATTATACATATATAAAACATGTATATATGTGTGTATATATGTACATGGAAGCATCATATTCATTTAATGTGTTATGATGGTATTTTTCTATTTTTTAATAAATAAACGTAGTTAAAAATAGCATATAAATAATGTATTTGTGACCATTTAAACTATTAAAAATACCAATTTCCACCTTGAATTGTAAACTGTCATTATTTCACCTCTTCCCTCTTTCTGCAGTAAAAGTAGTAAATATCATATCCCTTGTCATATAACTTTTCAGAGCTCTCCCACTTTAGACTCCTAACTTGCTTTGAAAACTGTGATGTCCACATTTGTGATGTAAGCAGAGGCTTGGGATGTGCTTATGTATTGGGGCTGGTTCTCCTGAGCCTCTGCAGTCATTATGAAAAGTATATGATGGGCCAGTCCATTGGTCCCAGGAGGAGAATGAGAGTCCCCCTTGGAGGAGAATCCTAAGTTCAATCCGAGTTAAGATCAGCAGAGACCCATTCAGGATTCCCCTACATTAGCAAATTGCCCACCCACTTGAGACTTGTGATATAATAAGTGCTGAGTTTTATACATCACTGAGATTTTGTGGTTCTTTACAACAACATTATTATAATAGCTAATTAATATATTTTCTAAATTTCATTTACTTACTATATAAAACAAAACAAGAACAAATTAAGAACCAGTATTGAGTTTAAGTAATGAAAAACATAAAAATGTTAAAAAAATGTTAATTTTTAAAATTATTCTACTAGAGCTATAGTATCAACAAGCAAAACTTGGTAGCTATCTGTATAGTGTGGTTTAAAGCAATGCAAGTTCAAATGCACATGCCTTTAAAGGAATGAAAATGGAGATTGATGATAGCATAAACTGGTAAATTCATCTTTAAAAATTGTTATTATTTGCTAAATGAATATATGCATATCAAGAGTGCCATTGAGTAGATTTCTTGGAATACATTTTAGGAAATTTGTATATATTTGTAACAAAATACATATGAAATTATATTCATAGCACATTAGTCAATCTCAATTACAAAACACCTCATTGAATTTCCATAGTAGAAAGCATTAAAACATTAGTCAACAATTACAAAAGAAGAGACAGTGATATAAAATAAAATGAGAAGATTCCACAGACATAGTGTTGAAGAAAAAAGAGAGACAAAAAAATACTACATAATTCCATTACCACAAAGTTTTTCCATAGGACTAGACATCAGAAATGTGCATATACTTTGGAGTATTGTCTGAGACAGACCTTAAGAGCTGGGTGGCTGATAATTTTTCTTTGAGTAATAGTTATATAACTAATATCACCACATAAATATTATCAAGTGGCACCTTCATGATTTCTGTACATTGATATATATATGGATATATAGAGATATATATATATCTCCTAAAAAGAAATGTCAATGTAAAGGCAGAGGTGGGTCTGTGAAAAGTTCTTTAGTGCTGAAAAACAGAAAAAAAATTAAATACCATAAGAATCACCACCATCTAGAGTCCTTCTTTGACCATCTGTTGCTTCCTTCGCCAGATACCTGCTTAGAGAGGTAATAAAAATGTATTTCTTCAAATACTACTGTGACCGAATATCTCTAGTGGAATATCTCTAATAGACTGTTAAAAGACTATTTATCATCGTAGTTGGAATTGGAATTTAACTTATGGTTACAAATCCAGAATTACTTTTTTTTAAACTCTTTCATGTTTCAGATTTTTATGTAGATGTTAGCCTTGGCAAATCCTGAGGGTGCCACTTGATAAAATTTATGAAGTGATATTAGTTATGTTACCATAATCAAAGAAAAATTACCATGTAGCAACTTAGCAAGGCAGGCCAACATTCAAATTCAGAAAATACTGAGAACACCACAAAGATACTCCTTGAGAAGAGCAACCCCAAGACACATAATTGTCAGATTCACCAAGTTTGAATTGAAGGAAAAGATTTTAAGGGCAGCCAGAGAGAAAGGTCAGGTTACCTGCAAAGGGAAGCCCATCAGACTAACAGTGGATCTCTTGGCAGAAACCCTACAAACAAGAAGAGAGTGGGGGCCGATATTCAACATTCTTAAAGAAAAGAATTTTCAACCCAGAATTTCATATCCAGCCAAACTAAGTTTCATAAGTGAAGGAGAAATAAAATCCTT
>NW_012103054.1:2650536-2652365 GCF_000951045.1 Mandrillus leucophaeus
AGAACATGCAACCTGCAAAATGGGAAAAAAATTATTTTGCAATCTACCCATCTGACAAAAGGCTAATATCCAGAATCTACAAAGAACTTAAACAAATTTACAAGAAAAAAAACAAACAATCCCATCAAAAAGTGGGCAAAGGATATGAACAGACACTTTGCAAAAGAAGACATTTACGCAGCCAACAGGCATATACAAAAATGCTCATTATCACTGGTCATCAGAAAAATGCACATCAAAATCACAAAGAGATACCATCTCACACCAGTTAGAATGGCGATCATTAAAATATCAGGAAACAACAAATTCTGGAGAGGATGTGGAGAAATAGAAACACTTTTACACTGTTGCTGGGTGTGTAAATTAGTAAACACTTTTACACTGTTGGTGGGAGTATAAACCATTGTGGAAGACAGTGTGGTGATTCCTCAAGGATCTAGAACTAGAAATACCATTTGACTCAGCTATCCCATTACTGGGTATATACCCAAAGGATTATAAATCATCCTACTATAAAGGCACATGCACACACATATGTTTACTGCGGCACTATTCACAATAGCAAAGTCTTCGAACAACCCAAATGTCCATCAATGATAGACTGGATTAAGAAATTGTGGCACATATATACCATGAAATGCTATGCAGCCATAAAATAGGATGAGTTCATGTCCTTTGCAGGGACACGGATGAAGCTAGAAGCCATCATTCTCAGCAAACTATCACAAGGACAGAAAGCTAAACACCATATTTTCTCACTCATAGGTGGGAGTTGAACAATGAGAACACATGGACACAAGGCGGGGAACATCACACAACCGGGTCTGTCAGGGGGTGGGTGGCTGGGGGAGGGATAACATTAAGATAAATAACTAATGTAAATGATGAGTTGATGGGTGCAGCAAACCAGCATGGCACATGTATACCTATGTGACAAACCTTCATGTCCTGCACATATACCCTACAACTTAAAGTATAATTAAAAGTAAATAAATAAAAAGAAAAATTACCATGTAGATACCATGGAGTCTGGCAGAATTTGGAGTTCAAAAAGAATTCAACACTGGTCTTGTAACTTAGGGATAACCAGTCTACAAATACTATTTAAAGTCATAGCCCTGAATGAGATTCCCTAAAAAGAATCATGTAAGGAAAGAACGAAGCCCATTATTATGTTTGGTCTGTCTAATATTGTCAAGTTTATATTGCTTCATTTTTCAGAACAAGATCCTCTGACAACATGCTTATAAAAACATTAGTTTTTATAAATTGTATCAGGTATTCAAAATATTAAGAATTATTTCACATGGATTTTCTGTAATAACATATTTTGACTTTAGATGAGATTCAAATTTTAATTTGTATTGTTCCAACTTGCTTTATAAACTCTAAAACAATATAAATCTTAGTTTATTTATGAATAGGTTTATGCTATCATCTCATTCAAATTATGTTCAGAAAATAATTTTAAGTTAATATGGGCAATAACATTTTAGATTTAACATTAAGAAACATAATTTATGAAAAAATAAATTGGCATTTGTTAAAATTAAAAATGTGTACTCTGTAAATTTTTTGTTAAGAAAATGAGAAAACAAGACATAGATTAGAAAAAAATTTGCAAAATCATGTATTTAATAAAGACAAATCTAAAATGGAAAAATAAGACTTACAATTTACCAATAAGAAAATGAAAAATCAAATTAATAAGAGGACAGAAGATCTGAACAGATACCTCACTAAAGAAAATATGTGGGTAGAAACATGTAGGTAGAAAATAAGCCTATGAAAAGATGCTCAAAATCATTTATTATTAGGGAATTGCAAAT
>NW_012103054.1:2653500-2655536 GCF_000951045.1 Mandrillus leucophaeus
TAAATGCCCACAAGAGAAAGCACAAAAGATCTAAAATCAACACCCTGAAATCACAATTAAAAGAACTACAGAAGCAAGAGAAAAAAAATCAAAAACTAACAGAAGGCAAGAAATAATTAAGATCAGAGCAGAACTGAAGGAGATAGAGACACGAAAAAACCCTTGAAAAAATCAATAAATCTAGGAGGTGGTTTTTCGAAAAGATCAACAAAATAGACCACTAGGAATACTAATAAAGAAGAAAAGAGGGGCTGGGCACAGTGGCTCATCCCTGTAATCCCAGCACTTTGGGAGGCCGAGGGGTGTGTATCACAAGGTCAGGAGATCTAGACCCATCCTGGCTAACACGGTGAAACCCCATCTCTACTGAAAATACGAAAAAATTAGCCAGATATGGTGGTGGGTGCCTGTAGTCCCAGATACTCGGGAAGCTGAGTCAGGAGAATGGCATGAACCCAGGAGGCAGAGCTTGAAGTGAGCCGAGATTGCGCCACTGCACTCCAGCCTGGGCAACAGAGTGAGACTCCGTCAAAAAAAAAAAAAAAAGAAAAAGAAAAAAGAAGAAAAGAGGGAAGAATCAAATAGACGCAATAAAAAATGATAAAGGGGATATCACCACTAATCCCACAGAAATAAAAACTACCATCAGAGAATACTATAAACACTTCTACGCCAATAAACCAGAATATCTAGAAGTGGATAAATTCCTGGACACATCCACCCTCCCAAGATTAAACCAGGAAGAAGTTGAATCTCTGAATAGACCAAAAACAAGCTCTGAAATTGAGGCAATAATTAATAGCCTACCAACCAAAAAAAGTCCAGGACCAGATGGATTCACAGCCGAATTCTACCAGAGGTATGAAGAGGAGCTGGTGCCATTCCTTCTGAAACTACTCCAATCAATAGAAAAAGAGGGAATCCTCTCTAACTCATTTTATGAGGTCAGTATCATCCTGATACCGAAGCCTGGCAGAGATACAACAAAAAAAGAAAATTTTAGGCCAATATCCCTGATGATCATCAATGCGAAAATCCTCAATAAAACACTAGCAAACTGAATCCAGCAGCACATCAAAAAGCTTATCCATGATGATCGAGTTGGCTTCATCCCTGGGATGCAAGGCTGGTTCAACATACACAAATCAATAAACATAATCCGGCATATAGACAGAACCAAAACCAAAAACCACGTGATTATCTCAATAGATGCAGAAAAGGGCTTCGACAAAATTCAACAGCGCTTCATGCTAAAAAGTCTCAATAAACTAGGTATTGATGGAACATATCTCAAAATAATAAGAGCTATTTATGACAAACCCACAGCCAGTATCATACTGAATGGGCAAAAACTGGAAGCATTCCCTTTGAAAACTGGCACAAGATAAGGATGCCCAATCTCATTACTCCTATTCAACATCTAGTTCTTTTAATTGTGATGTTAGGGTGTTGATTTTAGATCTTTTGTGCTTTCTGTTGTGGGCATTTAGTGCTACAAATTTTTGTCTATACACTGCTTTAAATGTGTCCCAGAGATTCTGGTACGTTGTGTCTTTGTTCTCACTGGTTTCAAAGAACATCTTTAGTTGGAAGTTCTGGCCAGTGCACTCAGGCAAGAGAAAGAAATAAAGAGTATTCAATTAGGAAAAGGGGAAGTCCCATTTTCTCTGTTTGCAGATGACAAGATTGTGTATTTAGAAAACCCCATGATCTCAGCCCAAAATCTCTTTAAGCTGATAAACAACTTCAGCAAAGTCTCAGGATACAAAATCAATGTGCAAAAATCACAAGCATTTGTATACACCAATAACAGACAACAAGAAAGCCAAATCATGCGTGAGCTCCCTTTCACAATTACTACAAAGAGAATAAAAAAGGAATCCATCTTATAAGGGATGTGAAGGACCTCTTCAAGGAAAACGACAAACCACTGCTCAACGAAATAAAAGAGGTCACAAACAAATGGAAGAACATTCCATGGTCATGGATAGGAGGAATCAATATTGTTAAAATGGCCATACTTCTCGAGGTAATTT
>NW_012103054.1:2657336-2661633 GCF_000951045.1 Mandrillus leucophaeus
CGTTTGGTCTGTCTAATATTGTCAAGTTTATATTGCTTCATTTTTCAGAACAAGATCCTCTGACAACATGCTTATAAAAACATTAGTTTTTATAAATTGTATCAGGTATTCAAAATATTAAGAATTATTTCACATAGATTTTCTGTAATAATGTATTTTGACTTTAGATGAGATTCAAATTTTAATTTGTATTGTTCCAACTTGCTTAATAAACTCTAAAACAATATAAATCTTAGTTTATTTATGAATAGGTTTATGCTATCATCTCATTCAAATTATGTTCAGAAAATAATTTTAAGTTAATATGGGCACTAACATTTTAGATTTAACATTAAAAAACATAATTTATGAAAAAATAAATTGGCATTTGTTAAAATTAAAAATGTGTACTCTGTAAATTTTTTGTTAAGAAAATGAGAAAACAAGACATAGATTAGAAAAAAATTTGCAAAAACATGTATTTAATAAAGACAAATCTAAAATGGAAAAATAAGACTTACAATTTACCAATAAGAAAATGAAAAATCAAATTAATAAGAGGACAGAAGATCTGAACAGATACCTCACTAAAGAAAATATGTGGGTAGAAACATGTAGGTAGAAAATAAGCCTATGAAAAGATGCTCAAAATCATTTATTATTAGGGAATTGCAAATGTAAACAGTATAACATGAAGCATGTGTTAAAGCCAGATATCACTACAGAAATTCTATTAGATTTGTAAAGTTTTATTTTATTTATAGCACTTTATTTTTTTTAAGAAAGCTGACTAAGTCTTGGTGAAGATATGGTACAACAATAACTTGCATTCCTGCTGGTGGGAATGCAAAATAATACAGCCACTTTGGAAGACAGTTTGACAGTTCATTTTAAAGTCAAACATAGCCTTACCATAGAACTCAGCAATTATGCATGTGAGTATTTACCTAACTGATTTGAAAACGTATGTCCACACAACATCCTGCATGTCTATATTTGTAGAACCTTTATTCAGAATTGCCAAGAACTGGAAGCAGCCAGTATAACCTCCAATGAGTGAACAAATAAACAAATTGTGGGACACCTATACAATGAGATACTATACACAATAAAAATCAATGAGCTATCAAGCCACCACAAAAAATACATGAATTTTAAGTGAATATTACCTAATGAAATACCTTAACCTGAAAAAACTGCATACTGGATGATTTCCATTACATAATATTCTGGTAAAGACAAAATATAAGAACAGTAAAAAGATTAGTGGTTGTTAAGGGTTTAGGGAAAGGACGGTAGGGTTGAGTAGATGAAGTGTGGGACTGAGGATTTTTAGTGCAGGAAAACTATTCTGCATGTATGTATGTATTCAGTGTGATACTATAACAGTGGATTCATAACATGAAACTTGTGTTAAAACCAATTGAACTTTACAGCACAAAGACTGAACCTTAATGTATGGAACAAAAAATATTGATGAGGATGAGGAATATTAGGAATAAATAATGTTTGTGACCAAAGAATCTAACTATGTCACTAACATGAGAAACATTCTCTCTGAAGGGGCTGGGGTAAATTATGGAGACATACGTAACTTTGGGAATGTGTATGAAGACTAAATGCAAAAGGAAATGCATGTAAATGCTACAGTCCAGTTGGTCAATTTGCTTCCTATGGGCACGTAGGTTAACAAGTCTGAGACTGCTATACATGTATACTGGAACTGAACAATTAAGTAATTGGATGTTGAAACTTGGGGGAGCCTTGTGTTTCTTCTGGAGTGAGAAGATACAAATAAGAAGACAAGTCTAAAATGATTCTTGTGTTAGTGAATTCAAGTTAGAGACATCAGTATAAACTAACGCTTAGCTTAATATAGATACAGATGGTTTATACAGAAATATATAGAGATGTGGGCATCCCTGGTGGCCTGGTTTTAGTTTCTAATACCATTCTCCAATAAAGTTAGCCAGGGCTCCATGGATAATGTCTGATTCTAGGACTGGGCCAGGAAATAAACAAGATGAGTCTGAAATATCTTGTAGTTACCGAAAGTAAGAAGGATTGAAAAAAAAAAAAATCAATGAGAATACATCAAAGAGACAACGAGGCTAAGTAAAAAATATGCTAATGACCAAACCTGGATTAATTTGACCAAAAAACATATTAAATTGTATTGAATTACAAATTCAATCATAAAATAAATATCCACATGTTTTAGTCTGTGTTGTTATTAAAAATATCTGAGGCTGGGTAAATTTATAATGAAGAGAAGTTTAATAGCTTACAGCTATGGAGGCTGAGAAGTTCAAGACCAGGGTCCTGGTATCTTGTGAGGGCCTTCTTGCTGCATCATAACATGGCAGGAAGCATCGCATGGTGGAAGGGCAAAGATAAATCATTAGTCATTAGAGAAATATAAACTAAAAAATCAGTGACACAGAACTATACACCCCTGGAATGACTGTAATAAAAAAGATAGACAATACCAAGTATTGGTAATTATGGAGAAAAACCAGTGCCCCTACTATGCTGATATGGAATTTAAAATAGTATAGCCACTTGGGTAAATTCTTTGACATTTTCCTTTTTTAATTTTTGAGGTAGAGTCTCACTCTGTTGCCCAGGCTGGAGTACAGTGGCACCATCTCAGCTCACTGCAATCTCCACCTCCCAGGTTTAAGCAATTCTCCTGTCTCAGCTTCTGCAGTAGCTAGAAATACAGGTGTGTGCCAGCATGCTCAGCTACTATTTTTTTGTTTTGTTTTGTATTTTTAGTAGAGATGGGGTTTAGTCATCTTGCCCAGGCTGGTTTCAAACTCCTGACTTCAAGTGATCTTCCTGCCTCAGCCTCCCAAAGTGATGAGATTACAGGTGGGAGGGTATTTTCTTACAAACTTAAATGCAAACTTCTCATATTACCCAACTGTTGCACTAGAAGAGATCTATCCAAAAGAAATGATAATATTTTCACAAAAATAATTGCGTACAAATGTTCATAAAAGCATTATTTATAATTTTCCAAAGGTGGAAACAATTCAAATATACAACAGTTGGTAATAGATGAAAAAAATATATCAATACAATGGAATATTATTCAGTAATAAAAAAACAGAACTACTGATACAATGTACAAGGTCAATAAATCTTAAAAAATATGTTAAGTGAAAAATGCAAAATACAAAAATAAAATTATTGCATATTTTCACTTCCATGAAGTTTGCAGAAGAGGAAAATTTATAGAAAGAGTATATCGATGAGTAAGTGTTTGGGACAGAGTGTGGTAATGGGTATTGATTGCAAATGACTCAAGGAAATACCTGTCGTAATATGAATGCTTTAAATTGAGAAGGTGGTGATGGCTGCACTTCTCTACAAATTTGCTAAAATATCCTTGAATATGAATCATTGAACACTTAAAGGGTGAATTATAAGGTAATAATTTTAGTAAATTTTCCTTAGTAATGCTATTTTTGAAAAATGAAAGCATATATCTACATCGTTGCATGAATTTTAGCTGAGGAAATATAAGATTGTGAACATTTTTTAAAAGACATCTGTGACAAGAAAATAAAGACAATGTGTCAGCTGAAGTGAATAATTTATCTTAGGAATTATGCAATGTAGCAAATTCCCTTTTCCAGGGTTCTGCCTCATTATCAACATGTTGTAAAGTAATAAATGCATTCATAATTTTAGCTGGTAACTCTAATCTATTTGTGTAAAATCAAATTCTATCCTTCAAAATCCACTTTGATTTTCTTAATTGTTTGAACTCTTGGCTGATAATGAAAAGCTGATATAATGCTTCAGCAGGAAGAGCCAAGTAAGAAATATGGATTTAGCTAGTAATACACACCAAAATCTCAATAAAATTATTATTGGCCTCTAGTCTGGGGACTTTTCATGGATTATATCTTGAAATATGTTTTCCAAATTGGTTCCATTTTCCCCATCTCTTTCAGGTATACCAACCAGTCATAGATTGAGTCTCTTTACATAATCCCGTATCTATCGGAGCTTTTGTTTATTCCTTTCCATTCCTTTTTCTCTATTCTTGTCTGCCTGTCTTATTTCAGACAGACAGTCTTCAAGTTCAGAGATTCTCTGTACTTGATCTATTCTGCTATTAATACTTGCGATTGTGATTGCATTATGAAATTCATGTATTGTGTTTTTCACGTCTATCAGGTCAGTTATGTTCTTCTCTGTACTGGCTATTTTGTCTGTCAGTTCCTGCAATGTTTTATGGTGATTTTTAGTTTCCATGCATTGATTACAATGTGCTTCTTTAGCTGAGTGAAGATCGTTTTAATCC
>NW_012103054.1:2662613-2688173 GCF_000951045.1 Mandrillus leucophaeus
CAGAGAACATCTAACAAGTGGCTGGAGGCCCCGGTTGGAAGTTGCACTCAGTGAGGAGGAACAGATTGAGGACCTGCTTAAGGAAGCAGTCTGGCCATGCTTTCTTAGAAGAGCTGGTATCACTAGCCATATGCAGAAAAGTGAAACTGGACCACTTACTTACACCATATACAAAAATTAACTCAAGGTGGATTAAAGACTTCAGTGTAAAAACTGAAAACTATAAAAACCTTGGAAGACAATCTAGGCAATACCATTCAGAACATAGGCATGGGGAAAGATTTCATAATGAAAATGTCAAAAGCAATTAGAACAAAAGAAAAATTGAAAAATGATGTCTAATTAAACTAAAGAGCTTCTTATCAACAAAAGATACTATCAACAGAGTGAGCAGACAACTTGCAGAATGGTAGAAAATTTTTACAAACTATGCATTTGCATCTGACAAAGGTTTAATATCCAGGATCCATAAGGAACTTGAACAAATTTACAAGAAAAATAAAAACAACCCCTTTAAAAAGTGGGCAAAGGACAGTAACAGATACTTATCAAATGAAGATATACATGCAGCCGACAGGCATATGAAAAAGAGCTCATAATCACTTATCATTAGATAAATGCAAATCAAAACCACAATGAGTTACTATCTCACACCAGTCAGGATGGCTATTATTAAAAAGCAAAAAATAACAGATGCTGGCGAGGTTGTGGAGAAAAAGGAGCAGTTATACATTGTTGGAGGGAGTGTAAATAAGTTCAATCATTGTGGAAGACAGTGTGAAGATTCCTCAAAGAACTAGAGGCAGAAATAGCGTTTGACCTATCAATCCCATTACTGGGTGTATACCCAAAGGAACATAAATTGTTCTATTTTAAAAACACTTGCATGCTTATGTTTATGGCAGCACTATTCACAATGGCAAAGACATGAAATGAACCCAAATGACCTTCAGTGGTAGACTTGATAAAGAAAATGTGGCACATATACACCATAGAATACTATGCAGCCATGAAAAAGAATGAGATCATGTCCTCCGCAGGGACATGAATGGAACTGGAGGCCATTGTCCTTAGCAAAGTAATACAGGAATAGAAAACCAAGTACTACCTGTTCTCACTTATAAATGGGAGCTAAATGATGAGAACTCATGGATACATAGAGGGAAGCAACAGACACTGGGGCCTACTGGAGGACGGCGAACGGGAGGAGGGAGAGGATCAGCAAAAACAATGAATGGGTACTAGGCTAGTTTAATACCTGGGTGATGAAATAATCCGTACAACAAACTCCCATGATACATGTTTACTTCTATAACAAAACTGCATATCCTGCACTTGTACCCCAAACTGAAAGTCAAAGTGTAAGAAAAACCTAATTATTCCTATAAAAAGTTTCAATTCTTACCCTCATAAGGTCAGCCAAAGAAATTACCTAATATGACATCACTCAGGTCTAGGAGTATACCTGTGACTGTGATGATGCACTTCAACAAATCAAAGTGCTAACTAGTTAAATCATTTGCACTTATTTCTGGAGGCTTTTAGCCATTCATCCAGCATCACTGACCACACCTTCTGCCCCAATTACCAGAAGGTCCCTGAAACCAGTTGTGGAGGTCTAGACATTTTCATTAATTCACAGCCACCCACTGCTTCTCATTGTTACCAGGCTACCATACCATGTGGCATTGTATATATCTTCTAAGAGTCAAACATGGTGTTCCAAATAGTTTTAACTACATTAACATACAACTTTTTTTTTTTAATTGAGCACATGATACCGGTTCAGAATCTCCTTTTCCCAAGAGCAATATCCTATCAAGGACCTTATGGCTTTTCCCTGACACTAAATCTTTTAATGACCAGCCCCCTAGTTCACTGTGACCAATCTTCCTAGCTTTGAGACTTGGGGATTAGACAATTTGCCTTTACAGGCAAAGGTAAATTGGCCTCCTTGGACTCCAATGGCCAACACTGCCAACCAGGCATCTCAGAGAATACATATGTGTGGATTACCAATCAGCTGAAGAATGGGTAGGTAATCTCTGGAGCTCTCTTTCTCTATCTTTTTCCTGTTCATGCCTCTCTTTTCTGTTTTTCAATTCTCTGGCTTGTGCATTCCAGCTGCTTTGTTCTCCCAAAATTCTCAACTCTGTATCCTCAATTGAGGAGGCTGCAGCAATATCTTTGGATTCACTTTCCCTATGCCGTGTCCTGTGAACTCTCTCCAGGCAGTAAAATGGGACAACTGTAGGGCTGAAGTGATACTTCACTTAAGAGATAACTGCCTTGTACTATTTACTGTCCAATGTCTACAAACACTTTCCTCACATACTTTGTTCTGTGTTTAACTGTTTGAAGCAGAAAGATAAATAAGTTCCCTATGAACCCATCATGGCTGGGAAAAGAAGTCTCGTCTCCCAAACCCAATGAGGTTTTTAAATTTATTGTTATTAATATTATAGAAATTACTCCTGAACAGTCACAGAATAATAGCATACTTCACTGACTCTAAGATGTCATTGGGTTTTAAATGCACTATTATGTAAGACTAAGAAAGAGTAACAGTTCCAATTTTATTTTTACATTGCTATCTCTATGTGAAGATTTCAGAGACAGAGAGGTAGAAAAGTGGCACCAAGTTAATGAAACATGATCTCACTGACAACATATAGCAAATAATCATTATAATAAAATTCAAATTCATATGTGATAACATTTAACTAGCTTCATCTGTTTTATTTTTGTAAATTAGATACACACAGATATTTCATTTGTTTGTAGTTATCCTAGTAAGCAAGTGTTTTTTTTGCATAAATGGGCAAGAGTCTTGCAGAAACTGAAAATTACGTACAAAATGAGAGTATCTGGTATTCGCTGACCTCTTAGAGGCTTAAAATATATCTCTCTGTGACAATGACATACCGACTGAGCATTTCTATCAACTTCTTATACAATTGGAGACTTCAAATAGCACTGTGGTTTTTCCTTATTCAGAGTTAAAAGAAAATATGAAAAGGGAATAAAGATTGTAGTGAAACATGACTTTTAAAATCTTTGGAGTAAATGCTTATCATGTAACTATTCTGAAACAGAATGTTTACATATTTCCAGTTCAGCAGTCTTTTAGGTAAGTGATGACATTCAAGACTGAAATTCAAATTTGAATTCTAGATGCAAGTCCAAGGATTCACAATGGACAAACTGAATTAACTCTCACAATTCCTTGAAGCTTTGCTGCCTAAGGAGATGTAGTAAGTCTAGAATACACAATTATCTGGTATTCGTAAATATGGTAAATGGAGTCTATTATATTTAGAAACTAGATCTTTAAAGAACCAGCTATATACCAAAGGCGCATAAAAATCACAATCATTTCTCATCAGTTCATTCAGTCCCATGTAACTAGTTCTTGTTCTGCTTTATCTTGGGTTAACTGCTTGATGAACCGATTAGTTTTTCCACTCTAGTTCTAGAAGTCTGTACACAGTCTAGTGGTGTGTTCTAAGAGGTATTTCAGCAATGCCATCAGAAACCTGTATTCCAGATTAACTGTCACAGTTCTGTCTGTGGTTTCTGAAACAGTCACATTTTGTTAAAAATGAAGCACTTTGGCTAGTAGTTACTTACAAGAACGCTTAGAGAAGAATCAGAATAAAATTGAAATTATTTCTTGATGACAAATAGCTTTAAATCGCCATGATTAAAGATCTGATGAGAGTTTATTTGACAAAATATTTGGTTTGTGACATCACAGGTTATATTTCCAGTTATTTTTGTGGCATAACAATTGAAATTATTACTGGTAACATTATACTATGACATGTCATGGCTAGGTATAGCATTAACAGATTTCTATGAACTTGGTACAGATTCTGAAATAACTGTATTAATAATATTTGCCCAGACAAATATCATGTAGAGTAGGCTGAACATCTTTTTTATTTGATAATACTTTTCATGCAATTTAACATATCAAATAAACCAAATTATTTGTCATCTCTCTTTTACACAATAAAAGAACAAATTGTTTGAGATTATTCAGTGACCTCTTGGGAATCTCAATGTCAGTTCAAGAACAACAACATTTTATTTAGGATTTGATTTTGGGAGGACAAAATTGTAAAATATATTTTAAAAAACAGTTTTTGAAAACCGCAGTCTGCATGCTCTTGATTAAGAACATGGTGAAGGTTAACATAAAGCACAGGAAATTCATCTGATAGAATAAAAATCTTGGTTTCCTATGCAGATTAATTAAATGGTAAACAAAACCTTTCACAGTCCCTCATTTTATTAAGATAGTACCATAATGAGAACAGTAATCCAATAAAACTATAATTTTAACAGAAAAAAAGACAAATTTTAGCTTTGCATCAACCTACTTTTGATAATAAACTTAATTTTTTTTAAATGCTGTAAATAAATCAGTTCAGTCTTTGCCGATTCGGACATTTTTTTTTTTTTCCACAATCTTTCTATAACTTTCCATATACATTTAGTTTTTGTCCTGTATTTTTCTTTCTTCTCATTTTGGAACAACCGATTGTTTTAGTTTAGGACAAATTATTGTCCTAAACACAATCTTAATACCTTATATACTTTTTCTTGTCAAAACTATATTTATATTCCTTTCATACTTTACATACTAAGTTGCTGCCCTTGTATATTTAGTAGTTTTATTTTCATATGTTGATTATAATTTTAACCATTTGTAATCTTTCCTTAACAGAGAAAGCTAGGCAGTAGACATTTGTAAGTTGTCTGTTGCTAACCAGAATTCTGTAGATAATTAGGAAACTTTACAATTATATTATCTGACAATTTTATTGGTATGAATTTTCTCACAGTATAATTTTTTCAATATGTCAGAAAGCACACAGGTATTATCCGAACCAAGTATCTTTAAAACCTTTATATCCTGTAAAAATCAGAAGTCAAAAGAATATAAACTGAATCTTATGTTTGGTAATTAAGGTTTCCATAGATTATGTTACTCAGAAATGATCTGGAATTTTTTTTAGACAGATGTATAAGGTTAATCAAAGCTAGCCACCATCTCCAGTTTCTTCCCTGTTGACTGTTTTTATAGTACATGCATGCATGTTAGACAAATATAAAACACACACACAAACTACAAAAAGTTAAATGTACAGGTTTTTTCAATTGTTTTACTGTATGTTTAACATGCATAAAGTAATGGATTTCAAGCAATTCATTTTTTACCGCACCTTTACTTGTGTATTTTTTCTTAGGATGAATTTAGAATTTTGGCTAGTAAAACCAAGTAGAACAACGATGTATGCTCATATTGTACTAATGCTAGTATCTTGGAAAACATGGCTGTTTTTATTAAACCACAATATTAAATTAGTCTTTAAAGATTTACTCAAAATACATGCACTCAAAAAGTATATGGGTTACTTTCTACATTTCTGGGAGCATTTGAAATATTTAACTTATATAAGCAGTTATTTATCTCTGAACCAATTTGAATAGAACTTTTTAAAGGTATTTTGTAACTTAATTTTTTAATACCATCCAGAGTTAAATAAATATCACATATGCATAACATGCATACATACCTATATAGATACAGACACACATGAATACCTTACAGCTTACATTCTAAATAGAAGACTCTGCTTTTCCCCACTTTAACACTTCTCTCAGTTGTATTTCTGGAAGATAGAACAAGCTAAGTTTACCTACTTAATATGAGGGTTAATACTTTTTACCCATATTTACTGGGGAGACTTTTAGGATTTTCTTCAATTCTAATATGTATTCTTAGGGAGGCTGTGGATATTGCTCAGCATTAGTAATGGCAAATCAGGTGGTAGCAGTAGATAATTTATTAATTTGTATAACATAGGCCAAATTATTTAATCTAGACAACGTAATTAAAAGAGAAGATAAATATTTTTACCATTTCTGTAATTGGCTATAATGTTTGAAAATCAGTTATCCATTCATATGACAACATTTAATAAGGAACTTCTTATAATTCACCATTTTTGTCATTAAATATACAAGAGGGAACATAATATAGTCCTCTGCTTTTAGAATCTAACAGACTATGTCATCATTCTCATCTTTTAGTAAAGAAAATAAAATGTCATCCATTAGAATATTTAATATTCCAACAGGTTTCAATTGTAGTAAGTATGCCAAGATTTTATAAAGTCAGCTAACAGCCATCATAATATATATTACTAAGAAACAATTATCCCAGAAAACAAAATCAATGATAATTCTCTAGGAAATCGTATCCAAAGTAATGAAACAGTGATATAATAAAGTATTCACTGCCAGAAATGTTTTTTTGAGAGTTGAGGATAATAGCCAATGAGTGAAGGACCTCAGCAAAGTGAAAGTGTAGCATATTTTAAATCACTAGTGATTATTTTACACTAATTTGGTAGTAGTAATTGAATTTACTAGTACATTTAGTAGTAGTACTTGAATTCCAAGTATAATCAATTAATTGCCATGTTATTTTTAATACTCATGTAAAAGGAAAGTATGTAATAACTATTAACATCTTCAGAGTTCAAAAAAGTAAAAAATTACAGGTGCTATGGTTTTTCTAAATTAACTAATATCTACTTTATTAGGCATTAGACAACAAAGATCCATTGAATTTTAATGAACCAACTTTTAGATATGTTCATCAATAAGATTTTACAGGTGTTTTTTTCTAGTCTCAACTCATGAAAGACATTAATTATAATGAAAAGAACAAACTGCTATAAGTGTACCTGGGACAATTGCAGGAAAATCCAGATCGTGAAAGTACAAATTTGGAAATTAAAAAGGGAGTTTCTCATGAACAAAATTCAGAATGCTTTCAGTTCAGCTGTATTTTCTTTATTTCTATGGGAGAAAATTCATTGAAGGACACAGTCATCATAGAAGAAGTATCTTATTTGTTTAACCACCATTTTTGTATGAGTTATGAGCCAAATTAGTCACCTATTTTATGGACCATTAATTTTGCTTTAAATCACTGACAAACAAAAGATGTTCATCCATATGCAAGTAGTTGGCAGACATTGTAATTAATTTTATAATGGGAAGGCAACCAATGAAAATATTACATTCCTTTTGTGTTTCTTTGAACTTAAATACAAACAACTAGAAAGAAGTACATTGCTGTGTAACTAGATGGGCTTGACTTTCTATCAGACAATTAGATATGTGTACATGTCAGTCAAACAGGCAAACATCTCTTCTCTTGAAATTAGTATCTACATAATTTGAAACTTGTTTGTATATACTTGATTTATATACGTATATATATGAGTATAAATTGGTTACAAGGCTACTACACAAAGAAGTAACAATGCTGATATATACTAAAGGGTGTCCATACATTTTCATTGCATGGTTTACTTCATGTAGTTTGGAAAAATGAAGAAAATAATATTGTGGAGCTAGCTGGTGGCTAGAGCAGCTCTGGCAAAAATGACAATCTTTTCCCTTTCTTCTTTCCTAATTTCAGTTGCTACATAAACATTTTCTGTGTTAAAATAATCTACAGCAATACTGCATCTTACATTGTGCCTTTATGTGTATCCTTTATTAATATTTTCTTAATATGGTTTTCCGGAAATGGAAGAAGTCATGATTTTATGGTAAAACACACTGTACTACAAGAAGTTGTATGAATCACAGAATTGGAATCAGTTCATATAATGATCCAAATATAAAGGGAAAATGCTTTATGTAGTAAATAAAAAAAACATGAAGTGGGATCAATAGAATGAGTTCTCCTATAGTAAATCACACCTTCATGAATTGCATAAATCTTTCTCATAAATTATCTTATTTGAGCTTAACGGCAAGTCACAGAAATAAGTAGGAAAGATATTAGTTTACCAATTCTAGAAGATGTTGTTATGGACAAAAAATGTGACACCCCCCACAGCCACTCATAAACATATAAGGATACCCAAGTCCTAGTTCCTGAAACCTGTGACTGTTACCTTGCATAGTAAAAAGGACTTTGCAGATTGTTTAAGTTACAGATATTGAGATGGAAAGCTTGTCTTGGATTATCTGGTTGGCCTAGTGTTATCACAAGTGTCACTGTGATAGGAAGCTAGGAGGGCCAGAGTCACAGAAGGAGATGTGATGATGGAAGTGGAGGTTGGAGTGATGGAAGAACGGTTTAGAAGCTAAGGATGGTAGGCTACCTGGAAAAACTGAAAAAGGCCAGTAAACTGATTCCCCTTAAGAATCTTTGGAAGGAAGATAACCTTGCTGATACCTTCATTTTAGGACTTCTGACCTCTAGAACTATAAGATAATAAATGCATGATGTTGTTTTAAGCCATTAAGTTTTTGGTAAATTTTAATAGCAGCATAGAAATCTAGTACAGATGAGAAAACTAAGATTAAGAAAGTATAAATATTTGTACCCCCAATCTCAAAGCAAAAATACTATTGAGCCTAGACTTAACTTAGAATATCTGATTTGTTTTTAGAAGTAATACCATCATTCACATAACATTATTACAAAAGAATTTCACGTGAAGAAAATCTCAAGGGATATAGATAGACCAATATAAAAAACGTGGATAGATATCAAAATCACATTAAAAAAAAGTGACAGCAAGCTACACATTAGAAGAACCCCTCCTGAATCAACCAGGTTATAACCAGGTTATAAATTTTTACATGAACATAGAGTCAGAGACATAGAAAAATGTTGTAGAAAACTGATAGAGTAAAATTTACACTTGAAATTTTCTCAAACCACCAAAAAGGTAACATTAAAGTAGATATTCACATGCGTTTAATTTTTAAAGTTTGCTTATATTTAAGAATCATCTTTAGGTCATTTGAGATCATTGGGAACTGGGAATTTATTGATGTAAAACAGGTTCACTGTGCACTGGTTACCAACTTGTCTGAATCCGGCAAGACGGTACTTATTCATACAAAGAAGTGGATGTATCGCTTACAGATAGGCAGCAAGGGGCAACGGAAGCCTGTGATTCATTGCACGCTGAAGCCTCAAGGCTCAAGAAAGCCTCCTGGGATCAACGCAATCTCATCTGTGCATGCTTCCCTTGCACCGCAACTGAGGGACCCCCAAAAACAGCCCAGCATAGGTTTTATACCCTGGGGTCCTGTGAAGCACTGGGTTAAAGCGTTCAAGATTATCCTATTTCTTGAGAGGACTGGAAAAGAGCCTAGGCTGTTCTCTCCAATCTCCTTTTATCTCAGGATATTTCATTCCCAGCACATCCTACAGTTATTCTTGAAAACTACAAATGAGAAAGTTGGGAGAAATGAGTCAGTGCAAGGCTACCAGGAGAACTGGACTGCAAATAACATTTTGCAACTCACACTGAATCCAGAACCAATGCTGGAGGAGCTGCCTGCGAGGCAGTTTGGCCTAAAAAATTTAAATCAGTGTCCTGCTCTCATTCTCTTTACCTAGAGAATTGAATTAACTTATTCTCGACAGGACTTATCTCCACTGATAAATGGAAAGGAGTGGGAAATGCAGGAAAATGTTTTTCCAGGCTTTGTTGAAAGCAGAACCTCTTCATCAGCACCTCAGAGATTTGAGCAGGAATGGAAATAATCACTTCTGCAAACACAATTTTCAGAAAGTCACCTTTGCTCATAATTTAACTTCCCTAGAAAGTATTTCTTACTGGAATGTCCTGAGAGAACATTCTGTTTCAAGCTTAATCTCTTTCCATTAGCCATGTATTAATGATCTAATTTCTTAAATATAGCAAACATGTTGAAGTTCTGGAGTTTTAAGAGTGGGAGGGCAACAGTAAAATTTTTTGAGGTCATTCAATCTTGACCAATCTAATCTAATATTCATTATCCATAGCCAGTGGTATCTCACTGGTAGAAATGTCTTCTCACTATTCTTCCTGATTGTATTCTCCAACATTTCCACTCCACCACCATTCCTGCTCAGTTATCCTGCTGGAAGGTCTGTTTAAAACACAAGAACATCTCTCACTTCTCTGAAGAAATTTCTTAAATGTTTATCTAAGGTATTCAAATTATACATTTCACCACACCAAGTCTTACAAACTCTATTTTCTTCCCATTTTCACTTTGTATAGCTTATATTTCCACAGTATATATTATTTGCATAGGGATAATGATATCAGAGCTGAAATAATAATCTTCCTCTACCTCTATTTACCCCTCAAACCTTAGCTCACAATTCTTTAGCCTTCTTTGCCTGAACTCCAAGATCGATATTAGAGCTTCAAACTTTGTGCAGATCACAAATTCTCCTTTTTCACCAATAATCACAATTAACTGCACTTATTTATCTCTATGGGATCATCATTTCCTTAGTTCTTTATCAAATTTAAATCCCCTGTGCCTAACATAAGGATTGATTGTCATATAATAGACATCTAAAGGTTATTAGTTTACAGAATAAATTATTTTTTGACATTTTCCCCTAAATTTAACAAAACAAATTTTACTTTACATTCAAAGTTACAGCAATTCTAAATTGGTCAAAGTAAATGAATTCAACCTGGTAATTACTTAATGAAAATATTTCCATGTTCATATGCTCAAACAGTCTAATATCAGTACTATACTATATCCTTTTGAGGGTGCATGTTTTTTGGAAGCAAACTACATTCTTCATTAGCCCATTCATTTTTCTGGAAGACATTAGTCTTTTGCCCAGTAACACATCTACTTTTCACTTTAGTTGAAATTGGCAAAGCTACCACAGGGAAGAATTGACATTTTCCATCAATTTCTGGAAAGTGCAGTAGTGCCAAATGTCATCAGAATTGAGTTATATTGGGAATTATTTTGAACTGCTCATGTACATGATTGTAAAGTTTAATGTCAATCCTAGTGGCATAGCAACTAGGGTAATCTAGTGTCTAGAGCACCAGAATGACCCTAAGGTTACTGAGTACTGCATTCAGTTCAATCCATCAAATACTTTTGGACACTTTTTATTATGCTCCTGTTGTACTAAAACTCTGTGGCATTAAAAAAGATGTGGAGGTTATAGTCTACTCACAAAATCATTCAGTCTAGAAGGAGAGGCAAAAAAATTCACATGTAAAAAATACTGAATAAGGACTCAGAAGACCAATTCTACAGTATATCTGGAGAAAATATGCTTTTTACTTCATAGTCACAGAGCATAAAAAGTAAAATCTGAAATTAAGTTATACCTTTTAATAGACAGGTGAATAACTATTGGGTACTATGTTCACTACCTGGGTAATGGGGTCGTTTGTGTCTCCTACCTTGTGTGTTATACAATATACCCATTTAACAAAGCTGCACATGTACCCCTTTATCTATAATAAAAATTGAAATTGTTTGTTTTTAAAAAGACAAGTGGCATTTTACTAATTGCTGCCAAAGTGTTTCAGTCAGTAAGAGCAAAGGAGCTTGGAAAGTTTGAGATCCAACTAGTCTGGAATGATCATAGGGCTTTTAACTCAGAAAAGAGGCCTTGGAATAAGCAATTAAAGAATGGGCATCAAGTGAAGAGGCTGGGATGGGGGAAGGGAAAGAGCAACAACAACAAAAGTACAGGAAGAGAATGCATCATGGAATAGATCATGGCATGAAGTTAGATGATGTGTAGGAGGTATCAAGTGTTCCTGCTCTATCAACTAGCATGAGGTTGAAGGTGAATCAGAAAATGTCCCTGTTCCCCCATTTCTTTAAGTGCTGTACAAGGAGATGTCATAAGAAAGCAGACAGACAAGACTATGTATCATGGCTCTAGAATTCTGATGTATTTTACTCCATCCTGTACCAGTACCAGTAATCTAAACGTCCCATCCCCAATTTTATCTGTAAAAGAAAAATAACCCCATCTTAGAGTTATCTGGAAAATATAATTTAAAAAATGCATACAAAGGTCCTTATAACAGTTCCTGGTGCACATTATTTAGCCGTTAGCTATTTATTTCCTGCCAGGCAAAGATGAAACCAAACAACAAAAACAAAACATTGTAAAACAAAACAGCCAACAGTCAAAAAGAAACAGTGGATTTGAATGGATTGATGATTTCTGCAAGAGTAGAAACATATTATTTAAATGTTCTCATGAGAACAGGAAACAAGATAAAAGTATATGTCCAAAATCTAACATGCATGAGTGCATATTTGTGTGTATTATATATGATTTTATCAAGTATCTATGCATATAAACATTTTAATATGTGCCATGCAAGTGAATATGTGTTTTAAAATATTTTAAGTAGAATTAACCAGGTCATTCCATTTGATACAAAAGGTGGCCTAAAACTATATAAAGATTCAAGTGGTAAATAGTCTATCAAGGTCATAGTTAAATTAATTCAAAATATTATACAAACTTCTTTCCTGTAATTGGTATTTGGATCACTTACATGCAATGACATTTACAAAAAGCTAGGCACTTATTTAAAAAAAAAAACAAAAACCTCTGTTTTCTAATTTCAAAATGGTATCTAATATGTGTAGGCAGACACGAGTGTCCTTCTGAGGGACAACCATTTTTCAGTTGAAATCTATGACTCCCTTACATCAAGACAAGTACTGCATGGATAAGTGCCCTCCTTACTTGTAATTGGGGCACTACACAGGAATCACAGCATCTAATTTGCTCTGGCAGCCGCATGACAGCAGGTTACCACTTAGTATTCTCTGGACAAAAGAAAGGATGATGAAGCACAGCTGTTTTTAAAGGCAGCCCATACTGGAAGTTGAATGGAAGAATCTATAACATGTTAAAGCACAACTTAGCAAACACACAGTGAAAATGTGTCAAGCATAAAAGGTAGTAGAAACTCACAAAAAGCACAAAGAACGTGGGGAAAATATTCTTTAAAGGTTTTTACTTAAAAGGTTATGTGGGATAAGTTTTAGATTTCTTAGAACTTGCTGCTCATTGAGGAACACATTTGGCTTGCTTTTTACAAAGGAAGCCCAGGGTATGTGTTTTGTAAAGCTCTTTAATACACTGGCACACTGAAGCCATATTCCTAGGCTCCACAAATGGACTAAAGTTTAATATCTCCAAGAATTACTTTACAAACATTTTAGAAATATTACATACTCATTTGATCATATCAGCTCTACCAATAATCAAAGTGATTTTCATCTTGATTCCTAATAATCATTGATTGGTATCAACTACCTGGAGTACTGTTTTGATGATTTTGAAGGTCATTGTTCCTCTCTTAAGCTTTGTTAAAGGAAAGGTCAAATAAGAGAACATTCAACAGAAAATAGAATAAGAGATTTCAGAGACTGGAAGAAGGAGCCTACCTGTGGTGAGGCTTTTTCTGGGATTTTGAAATGAAAGTCAATATCTATTTGAAAACTTAGAAAAGTATAAAGACATTTAAGATGAGACTATCTAACACAGTCTTAGGTAAGATTATGTAAGTTGTGAAGAGACATCTAAATTACAGTTCTTGTTTATGCATATACATACATATATTTTTCTCTGTGTGTATACATATGTTTATATATGTTACATGTGTATACATAGCATACACATATATATTTTATATGTATATGCACATATTTATATACATAAACACACATTTACATGAATATATACATATATACATGAACACATATATACATATACACACATGTACATATATTCATTTGTACACATATATATTCACATATATACACGTGTGTGTATACAAGTACGTGTGTATATATGTATATATACATATATATGTGTGTGTGTATACAACTACGACTACTGCTAGCACAAAGGACTTAGTCGAGAATTAGTGTTTTGGACTTATTCAGACCTGTGCTTAGATTCTATTTCAGCTACTTCCAAAATGTGTGGCCTTAAGCAAAGTTGCTTAAATTTACTATGCCTCAATTTTTTCATATATAACAGAGAAATAATAATGTGTGTATATGTGTGTGTGTATATATATGTATATATGTGCATTTGTATATGTGTATATATGTGCATGTACATGTGAGTATAAGTGTATATATGTGTGCTTTACATATATGTGTGTGTGTGTGTGCATATGTATATATTTCCTGTTATCTAGAACTTATGCATGGTTAGTTAGTATTTAAGGTAACCAAAGCAGAAACCAATGCTTTTAATAGTGTTATGCTTACTCCAATCATGAATCAGTGGAGTCAGAATCAATGTAATTAATGCAATCTATTGTTTAAACTTGGTTAACAAATTTGGCACCTGAGTTTATTCATTAGTAGAAATGATGTTAGAATATTTTTATGGTGAAATGAATGTTCATAGTTTTAACAGGTAGAAAATATCATACATGTATCTCAAGCAGTGCATGGGAAATGTGTAGAATCTGGCCCAGCCAATGCTCTTGGCGCACTATTCAAGGTACAGAGTCCTACTGGCTCTGCATCCCTCCTTTTCACAAAGGATCTGCCACTTCACAGAGTTATAACTCTGGCTGGTCTTCTGTTTATGTATTCTCTCACCTGCTTTCAAGTCATCCTTGTACAAAATGCTTAAATTATGGTGCCTTGATCAGCAAATGGAAATTCTCAGACATGTAGAATAAGTATATGACTGTTTTTCCGGATTTCTAGTAATGTTTGTATGCTTCAAGAAATTTGGCCTTAGGCTTACTTTTATTAAGACATTCTACTTGGATACGTGGTTCTTAAAGACATCTATCCATTATTAGCCTAACAATCTTGCCAAAGGCACCTGCGGCTTGCTGAACCACTAAATTGGCCTGGGTCAGTTTACAGCAATAATGCTCTCATTGAAGGCTCCCATTGCCAATATACTACAATAATTGCCATCAATACCTTTCTCCTCCCCAGTAGACTAAACATCCTTTGAATGGTAGGATTTATATCTTAGATCCTAACACATAATAGGTTTCTAGCAAACAATTTTAGAATGAGTAAATGGCTGGCCATCCTGAGTCATTTAGAGAGAAGCATAAATACTCAAAAGCAAAAGCCACCCCTGTTGGTAAACAGGCTATGCTATTCCTAACAGGATATAAAGCAATGTTAACCATGAGACTTCAACAAGGCTATAATGCTTCTCCAATGAACCCTCTATGACTGTAAAATGAATAACAATCTCTCCTTTTGAGTTATTGCTCCTTTTTTTTTTTTTAAACAATGACACTTTGGTCTAACTTCATTGATCTAATCTCCTGAATAAATGTTGCTGAACTGTCTAATTGCTAAATGCCCTGTTTGCTTGACAGCATCCAATTCATAGCTGGTCTTCACTTTACCTTCCTTAGAATCATTCACTACAACACTAAACCCAATAAAAGTGTCCCCTCACTCCATTTTGTGAGATATTTCTAAGACCTCTTCCAAAATGCTAAACAAAATAATTTATTTAACTATTGAATAAATTAGTTAATAAACTGTTAAGGAGGCTAAATAAAAATCATTTCTTTAACTCTGGCTGTGTCTCCAGTGTGCTTTGGCTGGTGGGCTTAGAAGAAAACTTAGCATAATTTAAGAAATGATTTTAATACCTCAAAATTGTATTTTTATGAATTACATAGAGCATATAAATAACTATATTAAGTTATTCTTGTTTCTAAATATAATTTTCAACATCTAAATTTTATCTGATTGTTTCAATGCCTTTCTTAATTCACAGCTCTTAGATTCCTCAACATCTGTGACTTGTCAGCCTTAGTCTTCCATGGTTTGGCTGCATTATCATCACTAAAGTCCTGCTGTATTAATTATATACTTCAAGTAAAGGTCTTTCACAGTTTAACTGCATGTATTTATCTACTTTATTATTCCATAAACAAATTAAATGAAAGTTAAAGAAAAAGAACAATTGTCCCTACTTCTCATCTAGAAATATGCTCTATAAAGAGAGATGATACAGTTATCTATGACTGCTCTTAATTAGAGAATAGGCTAGTGAGAGAATCCTCTGACAACTAGAACAGACCCAAGATATAGACAAAACATAAAACTTCAGAGTCTTTGCCAAATGTTTGTTATTTGCTAACATCTGTTGTATTCTAATCAGCAGTACATATTCCAGGGGGGTTAGGTTATTTAGAAGGCCCTAAATATCTAAAGCTACATTACCCTCACATGCACAAAGGAACTGTTAATTAGAAAAAAAAAATGAGGAATTACTTTTTATTGAGGAATAAGTAATGCTCCCAGATGTATTAATTGCTTAGAAATATACTAACACTTTGATGCTTGAATGTGCAAGAGTATCAGAATTTAGGGAACTTTGCAACCTATACCATTTGAACTTCAAATCACAGCCCATGGGGTACCTTTGGAAGATTGTGTTGTCAAATATCATAAGAAGTTAGCTGAATTAGTCAGTAAACTATGAAAACCATTCTTTCAAGAGCTCATTTCATGTAAGGTCATTGTCTAGCATGAAAACAAACAGAAAACAGGGAGTTAAAGTTTCAATGGGCCTTTATAGAAAACAATATGAATACTTGGAGATTATTTGATAAAAATGTTATTTATGGTAGCATAATTTGCTTTTATAAAATTTCATTTGCTTTTGAGATTGTGAGGGAGGTTGAGGAGGGAGGAAGCTATAGGACTCACCTAACTCTAATTACGAATCTATTGAATTCTATTTAAACAAACCTGTGAATAATTTGTCTGCTCACAATTGACCCAAGTCAGCTCACAGCACTTGCTGTGGTACAAATCATCTTAATATCTATAATAGTCAGTAAATTTTCTTGCACAGACCATATGGTGGGAAGCGACGAGATGGCACTTCCCTTTAACTTGCCAGCTCTTCACTTCCCATCATTTCCTACAACATCCTTCACTGAGGTCATTCTGACCAGCAGCACCTTGCAGGGAAGGTGGGATGTTAATGCCCAGATTCATGTGGTTGCCAACAGTGAAAGAACTGAAAGAGCAAATGTAGAAAAGAGAGTGTTGTAGACAAAGAGGTAATTGGCTGAGAATCTATTATACAGAGGACAGATTCAGCAACAGACTTAAGGAAAGTCAGCTTTTCTTCCAAATAATGAAGAATATAATGACCCTTGACACAGAAAAGACAGACAGACTTGAATTAGTGAAGCATAGCAGATTCTACGTCTTTTACATAGAAACTATGGTTTGGCTGAGAGAGAGAGCGAGAATGAGAGAGAGTGAAAATAAATAATTAATGAATCACCCGCATGCTTAGTTATTGTATCATAGAATGAAATTCTTCAACCACAAGGTGCTTTAGAGATTACTTTGTCCCAGTCCCTTATATTACAGGTTCATCTCAATGCCATATCAATTATAAGTAGAACTACGACTATAGCAAAGCATAGTCAGAATTAATGTTTTGGACTTAACTCAGACTTGTGTTTAGATCCTATTTTGGGTACTTCCAAAATGTGTGACCTTAAGCAAAGTTACTTAAATTTACTGTGCTCCAGTTTTCCCACGTGGAAAACAGAAATATACTAACCCATGAGAAACGTTATGAGGATTAAATATAATTAAAAAGCATTTAACATTATATTATTGTTTTGAAATATTTTGGTGGCCAAATAAATTAGGTTGTTTTATTTAAAACATATTCTGTTTGAGATTTTATTTTAATCAAATATTGAATACAATGAATTGGTTTAGGTTCAGGAAAGTTTGATTAAGAAGTATATGAAATTAAAAAGAGTCTAAAATGTGTGTCTACTTTACAGATTTTTACTTTATTTAATGAAATAACCCTTATGTAAATTTACTTATGAAGAAATAGAATTTCAGAGTTAATAATTTTCCCAGTCTTACAGCTAACAACTGGAGGAATGGACTGTGACCCTGTCTTTTTAGTGTCTTTTCAGACTCTTAATTGTGATGTAATGTATCACATGTCCTTGTCAGAGTGAAGAGAGCCAAAAGTCACCATGATGATTATAGATGCCTACTTGTTATTTAAACAAAGAGAGTCACCAAAAGCTTACTGCTTTCACTTACTACACAAGTTTGCTTTGGATGAGCTATGAACAAGTATGCCATGCTATCTAAAACAACAGTGACCAAAGATGAAAAAGAAAATTTAATTCTTCTATGCTACATAACTTTTATTATGCTGTGCTTAAGGAGACTCAAGTTTTTTTCCTGTATAAATAATCATACTGTCACAGAATTTTAGAAATCATAAAGGCCACTGGTTTTGAAATATAAACGCTAACTTTTATACTGAACATGAAAGCAAATACTATTGAACCATTATTCTGAAAAGAATCTCAAAAGAAGACTTAATCTATCTCTCGCCTCAAGAAAGAACTTTATGGAAACTACTTATGTGAAATGCTAAATGCCTCCAGAGAAATATCTCTTAAACTTTCCAAGTATTTCAGAATTGCCTTCAACCGAATAGGCTACACAATATGTATTGTGTACAATTCTTAGTCGGTCAACTCACGTGTACAAGGATGGTAAACTTTTTTTTCTACAACTTATTTTTCATTTACAGCCCAGATCCATTGTTGTCACTCCACTTCCCCTGGGTTGTGAATTTATTGCACAGACATTTTAGATTTGAAGGAGTCTGTTGAGATGCTCATTTTAATAGTTGGCATTACATCTTTGACTCTATGGTTCACTGTGTGCTTACTTACTTATTTCACTTTCTGATTCTGCCAGAATACAGACAGAACAGAGCCATCTTCTCGCGGGGTTTCTGTTTTCTCACTGCTACCGGTGCTTAAAACCAGTTTCTCTCCCATAGGTGTGACTGAATCAGAAAATAATACAGGATTGATTCGCTTTCCTTTACCGTCTCAGATATACTCTCCTCTCATTTGGCTGAATCTGTGGGCAGATTCTTTTCTCTTTATGTTTACCAAAGTTATCTTGGTGAAGAGAGAAATTCTCTTTGACAATTGTTTTAACAAAGGTTCCTGGTAGTTTGTTATTCACCTGGCTGAGATCATAACCATTTCTGAGCCAATAACCACTTCTGAGTCAATCAGTGGCACTACAAATGCACAACAGACTGATTTTGATCCTGTGTCCAGTTCTAGAGCTGGGATGGTGTCTTTCTATGCACAGCATGTGTGCTAAGAGTTAGAGATATCAATTAGTGAAAGGAAGCAAGGTAGGGCAACTGGAGGCTATTTAAAACAATACAATTAATTTCAGTATTAAACTCCTGCCAGCATTACTCTCAGCCCAATCCTGTACCCTCATTCATTTCCCATTTTTGTAGAATCTCACACTTCAGAGATAAAGCTACGTTCTTTACTCTATTTGGCCAAGACATTTTCACGGCCTTGAAACTTCTTGTACTTAACCATACACCTTTTCTAGAATCCTCCTAATTGTTTGTGCTTTTGGAACCCCAAATCCAGAGAGACTGGTGTACATTCTTCTTGATTTAGGCAATGACTATCTGTTTGAATGATGGGGAGGGAAAGGCAGAAAAACAATGAGAAAATGATGTATGCTGGTGTTCAAAATTGTATCCTGATATATGATTTAAACTCAATTTTATGCTTAATGACATGAAGAGTTCTCAATAGCATAATTAAAGAACATGTAATATCTATGGTATACAAAATAAAGTGTTAAAAACTTGCCTTTAAATAAAAATAGAGAACTTGTATATTTTCTAAAAATAAATATAGCAGAGAAAAAAGGAAGTATCTTTTAACTAATAAAGACAAATACACTGCTGATGAAACTAATGGTTCATGGTTGAGTAGTAAGACATCCAAGAGGCTGGTTGGATCTGATCTTTCAGCAGGGATGTTACTATACCTTTTTGAATTCCAGGAGCCTAGTATAGCACCTGACATGCAATTAGTAAATTTGTGAAAAAATAAATAAATGCATAGATTGAGCTATCATTACTTTAATTTTATTTTTAAAAGCCATGCCCTGAGATATTTTTTCTTTATTTATATTCTTTTATCAATTAAAACACTTCACACCTTAAAGAGGAAGAAAGCCTAGGCACGCAAGTTTTAAGAATTTTACCAAACCTAGAAAAAGCAATCCAAAACAATGGTAATATCCCCAATTTTTTTTCTGTTATACAAAGGTAATGTGATAATTATTTTTTCTTGTTTTTTTATGTTAAAACGTATATTTTTAAATTATTAAAACTTCACACTATCATAAGTTTAAAAATAGAAGAGGAATAAAGGAGAAGTGGAAGAGAAGGAGAAAGAGAAAAAGAAAGAGAAGGAGGAGAAAAAACATCACCAAGATTTCTATCACCAGATAGGACAATCTTTGCTAGTTTAATGTATATCTTTGCAGCTTTAGTTTTTGATATCCAATTTATAGGTTTTGTTTCTGACATAGCAATAATCATACTAAAACTTGCCTAGATCACATACATCACATTGGTAACTTTAACTTTTCACCTATTTGTTTATTGGCAATGCTTGGCATGTTTTTATGTTCGTTATCTAATTTTATTTTTCAATTTAAATGCTATTTGTGACTGAAAGTCATTCGATTTTCAGACAGTAGTAATTGGTTATTTAAATGCAATTTAATTCAATGCTCTCTGCTAAAGATTTAAGTTATTTTTAGTTAAATTCACTGGAGCTATTACATTCAAGTTTATCTTTTTTTTGAAATTGTATTTATTTAACCATCAAATATATTTATTTTATATTTATTTTGCCATTTTAAGAGTGGGTATGATAAATACATGGAATTTTAAAAATTTACATCTGAACTGGGCAGAATAAACATTTATATTAGGGAAAGAAAATCTAAAAGTGACAAATAAAATGAGTACCTACAAATGGGGCTCAAATTTCTTGACTAGGATTAATTTAGTCCTATGGTTCCAAAGAAAATTTAGATTAAGACAATTAGTCAAGTATCAGTAATTTTTGAAGATTCTTCAAGAAGAAATAAATCAGGATGTTAAATGTAGAATAATAAATGAGCGATTATAGTAAAATAGCCATATTCCTATAGTGAGAAGAGAAAAGAACATCAAATCCTACCTTAGGCCACAGACATCCCTTCTATGAAAACCCTTGGGAAAATACAAGCACAACAGAGTTGCCAAGTTAATATAAAAGTAGTTATTTTACTGGTAAGTGTGGATTCTGCCTAATTCTCATTGCAGACACTGAATTGGGCCAAGAAGGGCATTGTTTGCAATACAATGCTTAAACTTGACAAAATCATGAGCATGGGACATTTTTGTTTTCACCATCTCCTCCCCCTACGCTGAAATCTGAGTTCAGAATTGTTTAGACTGCTTGGATAGACATAAGAGTAAGAACAAAAGAACAGAGGAGAAAACATGCGAGATCATGTCCAATTTGGAGGTGTTCTACCAATCTCTGCCAATGGGGAAAAAAAAAAAAGAGAGAATAAAGAAAGAAATAGTTCGGTTTTCACTCTTAAGCAAAGGTTTAAGAAACCCCTAGGCAGGACACAGCAGCAGTGGAGACTCTGTTATATATTGTAACTTAGACTTATAAAAATATTGTAATCTTTTAAGAAATTGTCACTTTCACTAAATTATTTCCTTCAAGTATTATCAAGAAAGCATCATTGTTCATAATAAAGTGCAAGGTCTTCAAGGTTGAGGTCACATCTGGCTCAGCATTATGGTGTCAGGAATATAGGGACCAAAGGAAATAAAATTAATAGATTTAAATATGAGAAAAAGGCAGTGTGCTTTGGGGAGTAATTCACCTATTGTCATATTTTTACAAGTAAATGTCTGCTTTTGATGATGGAATAGATCCTTCCAGAATGTATCTTCTCATAGTTACTCCATCATCTAAATTAACTTTGGACTCTGATATGATCCTGCTTGGTTCCCCTTCTCTGAACTATATCATCTTTTACCATTTCATTCTTAACCTATACATTCCCCATCACCCACAAATTTTTACTTCTTCATAGCCCATGTCCTTCCTTTTTCTCAATTTATGAATCTCTCTATTTCATGAAGATCTCCCATGCTTCTACTCTAAGATCTGCGTACCTTTCTCTCATCTTCTTGTTAAGTTTATTTGTTTACTTTCAACTTCTTCTTATCAAGAGTAATTTTCTAAGCCCAGGAGCCTTTAGAGTTTAATTCAACCATTTTATAAATACAATTTCTCTTTTGGGAGATTTCAGTTATAGTTTCAATGTGAGTTAAGGTAGTATCTTACTAACCAATCCACGAGTACTCAAATCCTTTTGCTGACCTCTTTTGTTAAGCCTGTTAGGACCGTTCATCATGCTCTTTGATATGAAAACAAAACATTCACCTCTTTTCTTATTAAATCTTGATAGTGGGTTTGGTCTCCAAGAGTTCAGTCTTTCTTCTGTGATAGAACTTAGACCCCTTAGTTTAATTTCTGCCATTTCTAAAGGTATATTTACCTCTGGGAAAATAGTTCCATGTTTATTTCACATATCTCATAGTCTCATAGCCTCTATAACAGCAAAGTTCTCTTGTTGCTCTGTGTTATGTGTTCCTCAAAGTCAAAGCATTACAGGTACAGGCTCCTGGTAGTGGTTTGCAGCTTTGAGATTGTGATATTTTTGTTTATGTTTGGTTTCACATTTATGAAGAAGAAGCTAGAGTTCCTATGTAATGAATGTGCCACTCATTTCCATTTGTTCAATAAATATACTCTACTAGAAAATAACATGCAATTTCTTTCTCTTTTTTTGGTTATATTGATTTTGTTTATTTTGTGTTGTAGATTTGTTTTGGTTGGTTTTTCAATATTTACTCCAGTTTCTCAGGGCGACATTTCTTCAATTTTATCTCAGGGAAACTTATCTTCCCTCACTCAGGCCAATGTTTGGTCTAGCACCCAACTTAGATCAAGGTAGTTGCTGCCTTAGGGCTTTCTTATACTCATTGCTCTGTTATGGAAGTAACACTCATTTTTATTCATTATTTTTGGAATCGGTTTAATTTATTAAGGAATCAAATCTTTCTTCTCCTGGAATCAGAGATAATAGTGGCCATTATGTGTGATTTCATGATGGAGATGGAGAGAGTAGAGATAATATGAGCTTTCAAGAAAGCTGCATGTGGAATCTAATGTGACTTTGGAATGTACTGGCAGCTTTGTGAAGTAATTTGTTTTATTGTTTTTCTTTTCATTATGCAGCATTGAATTTTTATCAGCTTCTATTTGTGTCTTAATCATTACATTTACACCTAAAACATATTTAAACTTTTAATTTTCACTTAAATTTATATGTTTCTTTTTTTTTAAATTTTTTTTATTTTTTATTTTTTATTATTATACTTTAAGTTCTAGGGTACATGTGAATAACGTACAGGTTTGTTACATATGTATACTTGTGCCATGTTGCTGTGCTGCACCCAAAAACTCGTCAGCACCCATCAACTCGACATTTACATCAGGTATAACTCCCAATGCAATCCCTCCCCCCTCCCCCTTCCCCATGATAGGCCCTGGTGTGTGATGTTCCCCTTCCCGAGTCCAAGTGATCTCATTGTTCAGTTCCCACCTATGAGTGAGAACATGCGGTGTTTGGTTTTCTGTTCTTGTGATAGTTTGCTGAGAATGATGGTTTCCAGCTGCATCCATGTCCCTATAAAGGACACAAACTCATCCTTTTTTATGGCTGCATAGTATTCCATGGTGTATATGTGCCACATTTTCTTAATCCAGTCTGTCACTGATGGACATTTGGGTTGATTCCAAGTCTTTACTATTGTGAATAGTGCCGCAATAAACATACGTGTGCATGTGTCTTTATAGCAGCATGATTTATAATCCTTTGGGTATATACCCAGTAATGGGATGGCTGGGTCATATGAGTATACTTAATAATTTACATACATGCACACACTTTTAATTCATGTATGGTATAATTTTCTCTCTGTCTCTTTCTCACCTCCAACATCCTACTCTTCTATCTCTAGGAACACTCTCACACATGTTCACAACCAAGGAGAATTGGTCAGTTGTTTAAAATGAAGTGATTGTCTTCTAATTTGAATTATTTTTTAGTCTGAATAATGTTGGTTTGTTCAATACAGCTCAACCTGTATGTTAGTTTAGATATAAGCAAAAGATATTATGTGTAATAAAATAAAAATTCTTTACATTTGGGTTCAGATTTTACAGGAAGATACTATGTTTTTAAAAATGACTTCCTTACTCTTGAGGTTAAGCATAAAAATGGATTCACAAGAGGCAAAATCAAATCAAGCAATTCTTTTCTATGTGATCTATTTCTGTTTCTATTGATGAAAAAGAAGGGTTTAACAGCATGTATTCTGGAGTAGGAGCGTATGTTGAAAGAAGAAACTCTTACACAAGCACGGGACTTTGTAACTTGATGTAGGAATTATGCTTTTATCAAATGAATATCATTTAATATTGATTTACAACTGTATTTTTACTTTGGAATTTTTTCTGTAGGTAAATATGTGAAAGGAGTGGACCGTGAATAAGCTGTAAAGACATTCTTAACAGCAACGCAGAGAATAATAGCATTTTTGTACAAATAAGAAGTGCCGTTCTAGGGACTTTGTTAGATTCCAAATAATAACATAGTCCTTCCAGGTAAAATATAGTTTATGAATATTTATTAGCCTAAAGGTGACTTATGTTATCTTGTTAAATTTGCAGTGTTAGACATACAGATAATAACCCTGAAGCTAGTTTTCCCACAAATGTATGACTGAATGTGTGTTTGTATGTTATTGGAAAAAAAATAAGAAGTTTACACACAAAATTTTTAACAAGTTTTCCCATGTGGAGAGATTAAATCCTATTTTTATTTTCTTTATTTTGATTTTATTGTTAAGTATTATTTCTTTCTGTCTTCAGTCCACATATATGTGAGATATAATAAAGTTAATATCAAAGACTAGGTTTAGTCTTATAATTGAACACTACAAACAGCCCTTGCAGTCTTATTGAAGGCACAAGACCCCAACTCAAATTTATAAAATGTCCTTTACCTAGATTGGTTGTTGGTGCTTAAAACTATATATTTGACTTTTCGTTCTTTTGAATATTTAAAATTCCACATTAAATATCGAGAGGGTAAGGCTACTACAAATGTAGAATACAATACAGGGAATACAGGAATTAGGGTCTCAAGAAATAGGCAAGAAATATAGAAAGGAGATAGAAGAAAGGAGAAACTTCATGCTCTTTCAATTTTGCTTAGACTTTGCAATGACAAAACCCATGACATCCATACAGATACATTTTCAACTCAATTTAAGAATGAATAATTTGTATTCCTAACTAAAGTTTAAAGTGCTTTTCTTTTTTTTTTTTTTTCCACTTTTTCTTTTTCTTTCTTTTTTTTTTTTAATTATACTTTAAGTTCTAGGGTACATGTGGATAACATGCAGGTTTGTTACATATGCTGTCTCTTATACACATCTAGATGTGTATAAGAGACAGGTTACTCCATCATCTAAATTAACTTTGGACTCTGATATGATCCTGCTTGGTTCCCCTTCTCTGAACTATATCATCTTTTACCATTTCATTCTTAAAGGACACAGCAGCAGTGGAGACTCTGTTATATATTGTAACTTAGACTTATAAAAATATTGTAATCTTTTAAGAAATTGTCACTTTCACTAAATTATTTCCTTCAAGTATTATCAAGAAA
>NW_012103054.1:2688853-2707272 GCF_000951045.1 Mandrillus leucophaeus
TCCATTAAAGTCAATTTGTATTATCTAGACGTACATTCACTATTACAGACATCATAAAGTATTTCTTGTGTTGGAGCATCATATTCAAAGATCTATTGAAATATTTATCATGAAGTGAACTATTTATTTTTATTTATTTTAGTTTCCCCAAAATTCTAATGCAAATTTTTCCACTCAGTTTCAATAACTGTGCTCAGACTGGTTTTCCCTACATTACCATCTATATTTTTCTAGATATGGACAGAGAAAGGTTTTTTTGACAGAAAATTTTGGATATAAAAAAGCAATGGAGTGCATAAATGTCCCAAAATATCTCATTTATGAAAAAGAAATATAACTGGTTGACTAGAATGTCTGAGCTAAAGTGGACCCATACTGTTAAATATTTGATAACCTCCACTACAATAGACTCAACAACAGAAGAGTTTTCATTTATGTAGCAACAACTACACATCCAATTCAATACACGTACCTGAGCAGTTCTCATACCTCAGCTTGATTTCTTTAGAAGTTATTTCTCTTTGGAATAGAATTGTATATTTTTAGTAATAGGTATACAATAGAAATTAATAAATGTAGTATTAAAATTGCTTGCCTACTATTTTGAGAAGAGAAAGAAGAAAGAAAGAAAAAGAAAGAAAGAAAGAAAGAAAGAAAGAAAGAAAGAAAGAAAGAAAGAAAGAAAGAAAGAAAGAAAGAGAGAGAGAGAGAGAAAGAAAGAAAGAAAGAAAGGGAAAGAAAGAGAAGGAAGAGGAGGAGAAGGAGGAGTTGGAGAAGGAGAAGAACAAAAGAAGGAAGGAAGGAAGGAAGGAAGGAACGAAGGAAGGAAGGAAGGAAGGAAGGGAGGGAGGGAGGAAGGAAGGGAGGAAGGGAGGAAGGAAGGAAGGAAGGAAAAAAAACATGGAGGAAAGAAAGACCCTTCAAATACCATGCCATTTAATGATATGTTTAACGTAAATGGTTAACATTTTCTAATACATTGAAATAGGGATGAACTAATTCATGAAAAACAGGGAAAAATAAATATCCAGAGGGAAAATGTTGATAAATTCAACTGACTTAAAAGCTTGATATATATTGCAGAACAAAGTGACTCTGATCAAAAATAATGTACTACATATTTTAAAATAACTGAGATACTAAATTTTGAATGTTTCACCACAAAAGATTAAATAAGTGAGGTGTTATATGTATTAATCAGCTTGGCTTAGTCATTCTCCATTGTTCACATATAACAAATCACCACCTTGTACCACATAATGTATACAACTATGATTCATCAATTAAAAATAATATTAATGCAAAAATTTAGATTACCATATACACAAAATAAATAACTCTAAAAATTGAAATATATGTATATTACTAATTAGTGTGCAAATAAATGAGCAGAGAGATAATTTCAGAAATAGACCAATTGGACTCTTAATTTAAGAAGGCTTTATTGTTTTTATATTTGCATTGCTCAAACATTGGTGAATAATAAACATTTAAGCATGATCTATTTTGTCTTACCCTGATGGCATTTTTTGTTTGTCATATGACAAACTCTTGTTTGTAATGTTATTTATTTATATTTTGACCATTGCTTCTGAATCGTAAACATCTTTCAGAGAAGAAAAGATTCCGTATGGAGAATCCGTTTCTCCAATACCCTAAATGTAGGAGGTTGATACTTAGAATTTACAAATATTACTTAAAAATACAGTATTTTAATGTTCAATGTTATAGCTATAATTAATGTTATAAAAAGTTCTTCTCACTTTTTCCCCCTATTTTAAGAATTGGTGACTGAATTTAAGCTTACATAAAGATGTGATATGATTTATAAAAGAATAATCTATATCTGATAAAACTTCAGGCATATTTTACTACTTGATAACTTAAATACAAGCAAAATTCTCTGTAATACTCTAGCCATCTTTAACGTAGGAGAGAAGCAGTTGGGTAGCAAATTAGCTCTTCTGTGTCAATGTGGTCGGAGCAACCATGTAAACAAAGAAATCTGCTAATCAAAAGCAATTTCTCATGAAACAAAGACAGCAGCTAATTGAGAGCATCTGAGGCTAAAATAAGATTAACTTCAAAATGAAAACTCTTGCAGCTTCTTGTAGGAAAGCTGTTGGGATAATAGAAAGCTTACAGCAGTTTAGAAGTGAAAAATCTTCATAGAAATGCTATTTCTCACTCTGGCAAAATATTATTACAAATTCGTAATTAACTTTCTCTCTAGTAAAACTGCTTGACAACACATAAGAAAATGACAAAAATGAATCCCTGAGGGTTTAGAATAGGAGGGCATATTATAGGCAAATCTATGATACAGTGAGCCTTCCATTGCCTGCTTGTTGGGCCTTGCACAGCTGCTGTTTGTGCTGAAGTGCAGAGGTGCATATTCTCGTGGGCTCTGACCCTCTTTTGCACCAGTGGAAAAGGCTACAGCTACAGCGACAGCCGCAGGTTGTTACTTGGGAAGAGTCACAGGATTGAAGGCAGGCCTGAAAGTGGGGGAGGCTGAGAAGAGATGAGGAAAGTGCCGGCAGCAGTAAACGCATGGACACATCTTGTGCTGAGTAAAGATTACACGACAGTGCTTCTCAGAGCCAAACTTAATGGGTTAAAAATAGAAAATGAGTTAAAAGATGGGATTTTATCCAAAGAAGAGGCAGAAGTTAGTGTCGCTTTTACCACATAGCACAGATAGGGTGAAAAGGATTTCAAAGTAATAGATTTAGACATGCACTAAAATAGGACAAAGCCGAAATATATTGGTGTCTCAGAGCTCTTGGTTCCATTTTGTGTAAAAATTGAAATACTACATCAACCCTGTTTTTAAGAATATATATGTATGCATACAACATAGAAATATAAAAAATACATATATGTATATAAATATATAAAGAGTTTAAATAGATATACACACATATACACAAACACACATATACCTTACTACATAAACAAATTTTGTTAACTAATTATTAATAACATCACATATATTATACAATTATATGTAATATACATTATATATAGTTATACATAGATATTGAAATAGATTATGTACATGCATACGTATAAATGTACAGTATATACACAGCGTGATAGATAAGGGGGAGGGAGGGCATATATATGAATGTATAATATATACATAACTTGACAGCTAAGGGGAGGGAGAGGTAGAGAAGAGAAAGAAGGAAAAAAAAGGAGGAGAGGAAGAGGAGGAGGAGCGGTAGGGAAAGGTGACGGAAGGAGAAGAAAAGGAAAGAATAATGACCACTTCTCAACATAGGATCAAAATGGAATATATAGAGATAAAAGTTTCTTTATTTTTCCATTTCTTAGGTACTTCTAGTTTTAAGCTCAATCTCTTGTTTAACTCCTAGTTAAGCACTCTCTCACCTCCACCAGGCATTTCTCTGCCTGCAATTTCTTTCTTCTCTTACCAGAAATGATCCACAGGACCTCATATATCCTTCTTATATTGACAGAAAGGAATCAATGCTAAGGTGATTTTTCCCCCTGCTTTTTCATATTTGTGGTCTTTCTTCTTTTCTATTTTCATATCACAAACAATGCAAAGTGGGTGCTTGAGGGGAGCGGGTGGTTTACTCCGGCTGAATCTGCCCTACATCAGCTCTTACCGGCACCAATGATCCTCAGAGGCTCAGATGTTTTCTCTAGCTGCTCCTAGGTTGATCCGTTCACAGTGCAGCCTCTAATGTGAGTTTTCCTTGCTTACAACACAGTAACCACGAAGCAGGCACACAGGTTCGTAATTCTTGACTACCTTTGGAATCTCCTTAAATACAGGCAAATCTGTGGCTGTCTTCATCCCTTTGTTGATATGAGGACAACCATGGTGAAGACCACATAGGCCTTACATCTGCCTAGACCTGCGAGGTAGTTATTTTTACTTTACTGTGGTTGACTGCCCCATTTTAGGGAAGGACAGTCACCTAGGTTGCCTTCTTCAATAGTTTCATATAAGTGAGAAAAAGATCTCTATTAAATTTCACGTTATCTATCTGGGCAATTTATCATCTCCAGTACATGTTGTAATCATTAAAAGGGGAACAATAATCAGAGGCTCTCATTCCTGTCACAATTCTCTCTTTTCTTTTTACAAATATCCCACGTCATCATCCCTGCCTAGCAAGGAATATTAGATTTTCTTTTTGTGTTAGGAAAATTGTTCTATTATCACCAAGCATCATTTTCCTAATTATATTATCATTGTGATAAACTTTGAAAACATTGAGAATTAACTCTTAATTTGAAAAGTTTTTTTCTTTTTTTTCCAGAATCAAAACAAGCAAAAGAAAACAAAAAACAACTAAGCCTGAAGAGATGATTCTGGGATGATAGTGGGACAGAAAACACCAGGAACCTGTCTCCCTACCAGGACAACAATGCAATAGCAGAATCTCTCGGATGTACCAATTATGAAACTCAGGTCTATTGAAAGCTTGAAACTTCCATCACAAGAATTAGATGGCAAATTACAGTTAGTTTCACTCAATTTTAGCTCATATCTCAGCGGCAGCTATCCATTCATTCTTCTACCCCAGACCCATGGTAAGCAGCCTGCACATACTCCTGGAGAAGCTTGCACAGCTTGTTGGAGCCATCTAGGCAATAAAGATCCTATCCTACAAGTATCAGAGATCCATATTTGGATTATGAATTGCTGCTTCTAACCAAGGGAGTATAAACACAAAGGTACTTCTATGGTCACTATGATTATGACCACTATGACCACTACGCACACCCGTCATTGCTGCAACCTCCCTGCCTCCCCAGAGACATCCAGGAGATTTCAAAGGCAAGTGTGCCTTCTTCCCTCCCACATTCATTTTTTTCTCTTTTCCCATTATTGATAACCAGAAATTAAAGACTAGGACACTCCAAAAAAATGCATATAAGGGTGAAACTGGAAAGATATCATGCACACCAGGGAAAGTCAAAGACTGAAAAAAAAAAAAAAAAAAAAAAACCTGAAATGACATTAAGTTTTTACCCCTCAGGCTGATCTTTAGCAGACAGATAGCATATGATAATTCAAAGCACAACAAACAAAACAAAACAAAAACAACAAACTCTGGGGAAGGGGTAGAATTCACTCTTTGGAATTGCTACAATACTAGTTTCAAATGTCTGGTTTGTAAAACAAAAACAAAAACAAAATTATAAGATATAAAAAGAAAACAGGGAAGTACGGCCAATTCAACAGAAATAAAACAACTAAAACTGTCCCTGAAAAAGGTGATGACGTATTAAAGACTTTAAAACAATAGTTTTAAAGATACTCAGAAAACTAAAGGAAGATGTGGAGAAAGACGAGAAAATTATATATAAACAGAATGTAAATATCAATGTAAAAATAGTAAACCTAAAAAAAAATCACAAAAAAATTCTAGCAAGGAAAAATACAATAAATGTTTTAAATAATAATAAAAAAGTTATCAGGAATTCAAAGACAGATTTGAACAGGCAGAAGAAAGAAACAGTTGAAGACAGAACAATTGAAATTATTGAGTTTGAGGAACAGAAAGAGATCAAAGTTAAAAGAGTCTAAAAAACCTGTGGGACAGGAACACAATCAAGTTGACCAAAATGCATTGTGAGAGTCTCAGAAACAACAACAACAATAACAACAACAGATCAAGCAAGAAAGAACAGAGAGAGAGAATATTCGAAGAAACAATGGTAGGATGAACTTAAAAAGATTCACAATAAAATTCATTATAATCAAAATCTCAAAAGAAAAAAATATTTAAAACGTAACAAGGGAGAAGCAACTTGTCACATAAAAGGGATCCTCAATAAGATCATTGGCAGATTTATCATCAGAAACTTTGGAGGCCAGATAGCATTGAACTAATATACTCAAAAGGCTAAAAATAAAATGAAATAAAATAAAGTGTCAACCAAGAGTCCTGTATCTGTCAAAACTGTTCTTCAAAACTGAGAGAGAAATTAAGACATTTCAAGTTGAACAAAAACTGAAGCAACTCATTGCCACTAGAGCTGCCCAGCAAGAAACAGGAAGGGAATTCTGTAATGAAAGTACACTAGAGAGTATCGTGAAGTCATATGAAAAAATAAACATCTCAGTAAAGGTATTAAATATACTGGGCAATTGGCCGGATGCAGTGGCTCATGCCTGTAATCCCAGCACTTTGGGAGACCGAGGCGGGCAGATCACGAGGTCAGGTGATCGAGACTATCCTGGAGAACACGGTGAAACCCCGTCTCTACTAAAAATACAAAAAAGTTAGTCAGGCGTGGTGGTGGGCGCCTGTAGTTCCAGCTGCTCGGGAGGCTGAGACAGGAGAATGGCGTGAACCCAGGAGGCGGAGGTTGCAGTGAACCGAGATCGCGCCACTGCACTCCAGCCTGGGGGACAGAGAGAGACTCCGTCTCAAAAAAAAAAAAAAACAAAAAACAACAACAACAAAAAAAAACTCTATATATACTGGGCAATTATAAAAGCTAGTACTATTTAAACTTTGGTTTGTAACTCCATTTTTTTGTTTTCTACATGATTTAAGAGACTAACAATTTGAAAAAAATCATCAGTCAAAAAGTTAGTAGTATGATTTTGTAAATCTGTATTTTTGCTTTTGTATAATTGAAAAACAAATGCATTAAATATTATTAATTTTTGTTTTCAGATACACATACTAAGATATAATTTTGTGACACCAATAACTTAAAAAGGTGTGAAACAAGTGTAAGTTAGTAGAGTTTTATTATGTTACTGAAGTTAAGCTGGTATAAACTTAGAGTGTTATAACTTTATGTTGTTAAATGTAATTTCCATGGTAACCACAAAAAATAGTTATAGAATACAAATGCTTCTTGACTTACAATAGAATACATTCTGACAAACTCACTGTACATTGAAAAATTGTAAGTCTAAATGTAAGTTAAGGATGGTCTGTATATACAAAAGAAATGAGAAGGTAAGTCAAACATTTCAGTACAAAAAGCAACTAAAAGCAAAAGACAGTAATATAGGAAATGAGAGGCAAAAAAACTATAAGGTATGTAGAAAACAAATAGCAAAATGGCAGAGGTAAGCCCCTCCTCAGTAATTACCTTAAATGTGAATAAATTAAATTATACATATGACCAAGTGTGGTGTATTCCTGGAATGCAAGGATGTTTCAAAATGCAAATATCAAATAATGTAATATACAGATTGGCAGAATGAGAAGAAAAAAATTATGTCAATTGATTGAAAAAATACATTTGGTAGAATTTAAAATCCTTTCAGAATAAAAAATACTCAAAAAATTCCAGTAGAAGAATACTATCGGCCAGGCACAGTGGCTCACGCCTGTAATCCCAGCACTTTGGGAAGCTGAAGCGGGTGGATCACAAGGTCAGGAGATGGAGACCATCCTGGCTAACATGGTGAAACCACATCTCTACTAAAAATACAAAAATTAGCCGGGTGTTGTTGGGGCTCCTGTAGTCTCAGTTGCTCGAGAGGCTGAGACAGGTGACTGGCGACTGGCGTGAACCCAGGAAGTGGATCTTGCAGTGAGCCCAGATTGCGCCACTTCACTCCAGCCTGGGCGACAGAGCAAGACTTCATCTCAAAAAAAAAAAAAAAAAGGAAAGGAAAAAAAAAGAATACTACCTCAACATATATGTCATATGTAAAAAGGTCATAGCAAATATTATACTCCGTGTTCAAAGACTGAAAGCTTTTTCTATAAGATCAGGAATAAAGAAGTTGGTTGACACAACTTCTAAACATAGTAGTATGGCCAGAGCAATTATGCAAGAAAAAAAGGCATCTAAACTGGGAAGGAAAAGTAAAATCATCTCTCTTTGTTGAATCTTGTATTTTGAAAATTTTAAAGATTCCACACTATTAACACTAATAAACAAATTCAGCGAAGTAGCAGGATACAAAGTCAATATTGCAAATGCCAGTTGTGTCTTTATATACTGATAATAAACACTCTTTTAAAAGCAATCAAAACAATGCCATATATAATAGTATAAAAAGTATAATTAAGAATTTACCTAACCAAAATAGTGAAAGACATGTACAATAAAAACTATAAAACATAAATAAATTAAAATATATTCTATGTTCATGGAAAGAGAGACAATATTGTTAAGATATTACCCAAAGCAATCTACAGATTCAATGAAAGCTGATGGTATCAGATGATGGAAGAGAGAAACACAAAACAAAGCTGCCCCAGATAAGTGTCCCTATCTATACTAAGTGTATATCTGCTGACCTCTATCTAACACTCAGACAACTCAGAACTATGAGCTAAATAAAAGCTTTTTTGTGTATCACTGAGATACAGAACACAAATGAATATTGCCTTTTTATCTAACTTGCCAGTTTGTGTCTTTTATTTGGGGCATTTAGCCTGTTTACATTTAAGTTTAATATTATTATGTGTGATTTTGATCCTTTTATTATGATGTTAGCTGGTTATTTTGCCCATTAGTTGATGCAGTTTCTTCATAGTGTCGATGTTCTTTACAATTTGGTATGGTTTTGCAGTGGCTGGTACTGATTATTTCTTTTCATATTTAGTGCTTCCTTCAGGAGCTCTTCTAAGGCAGGTCTGGTGGTGACAAAATCACTCAGCATTTGTTGTCTGTAAAGGATTTCATTTCTCCTTATGAAGATTAGTTTGGCTAGAAGCATTCCCTTTGAAAACCGGCACAAGATAAAGATGCCCTCTGTCACCATTTCTATTCAACATAGTATTGGAAGTTCTGGACAGGGCAATCAGGAAGGAGAAAGAAATAAAGGGTATTCAAATAGGAAGACAGGAAGTAAATTTGTCTCTGTTTGCAGATGACATAATTGTCTACTTAAAAAACCCCATCATCTCAGCCTAAAATCTGCTTAAATTGATAAGCAACTTCAGAAAAGTCTCAGGATCCAAAATCAATGTGAAAATCACAAGCATTCCTATACACCAATAATAGAGAGCCAAATCATGAGTGAACTCCCATTCCCAATTGCTACAAAGAGAATATAACACTTAGGAATACAACTTACAAGGGATGTGAAGGACCTTTTCAAGGAGAATTACAAACCACTGCTCAAGGAAACAAGAGAGGGCACAAACAAATGCAAAAACATTCCATGCTCATGGATAGGAAGAACCAATATTGTGAAAATGGTCATATTGTCCATAGTAATGTATACATTCAATGCTCTCCCCATCAAGCTGCCATTGACTTTCTTCACAGAATTAGGAAAAACTACTTTAAATTTCATATGGTACCAAAACACAGCTCATATAGCTAAGACAATCCTAAACAAAAAGAACAAAGCTGGAAGCATCATGCTACCTGACTTCAAACTATACTACAAGGCTACAGTAAACAAAACAGCATGGTACTGGTATCAAAGCAGATATATAGATGAATGGAACAGAACAGAGGCCTCAGAAATAATGCCACACATCTACAACTGTGTAATTTTGGACAAACCTGACAAAAACAAGCAATGGGGAAAGGATTCCTTATTTAATAGATGGTGTTGGGAAAACTGGCTAGCCATATGCAGAAAACTGAAACTGGACCCTTTCCTTATACCTTATACAAAAATTAACTCAAATGGATTAGACTTAAATGTAAGACCTAAAACCATTAAAAACCCTAGAAGGAAACCTAGGCAATATCATTCAGGACATAGGAATGGGCAAAGACTTCATCACTAAAATGTCAAAAGTGATGACAACAAAAGCCAAAATTGACAAATGGGATCTAATTAAACTAAACAGCTTCTGCACAGCAAAAGAAACTATTGTCAGAGTAAACAGGCAACCTACAGAAGGGGAAAAAATTTTGCAACCTATCCATCTGAGAAAGGTCTAATATCCAGAATCTACAAGGAACTTAAACAAATTTACAAGAAAAAATCAAACAACCCCATTGGGCAAAGGATATGAACAGACACCTCTCAAAAGAAGAGAACATTTGTGCAGTCAGCAAACATATGAAAAAAAGCTCATCATCACTGGTCATTAGAGAATGCAAATCAAAACTACAATGAGGTACCATCTCATGTCAGTTACAATGGTGATCATTAAAAAGTCAGGAAACAACAGATGCTGGAGAGGATCTGGAGAAATAGGAATGCTTTTACACTGTTGGTGACAGTGTAAATTAGTTCAACCATTGTGGAAGACACTGTGGTGATTCCTCAAGGATCTAGAACCAGAAATACCATTTGGCCCAGCAATCCCATTACCCAAAGGATTATACCCAAAGGATTAGAAATCATTCTACAATAAAGACACATGCACACGTATGTTTATTGTGACACTGTTCACAATAGCAAAGACTTGGAACCAGTCCAAATGCCCATTGACGATAGACTGGATAAAGAAAATGTGGCACATATACACCACGGAATACTATGCAGCCATAAAAAAGGATGACTTCATGTCATTTGCAGGGACATGAATGAACCTGGAAACCATCATTCTCACAAACTAACACAGGAACAGAAAACCAAACACTGCATGCTCTCACTCATAAGTGGGACTTGAACAATGAGAACACACGGACACGGGGAGGAGAACATCAAACACTGGGGCCTGTTGGGGTAAGGGGACTAGGGGAGAGATATCATTCAGAGAAATACCTAATGTAATTGACAGGTTGATGGGTGCAGCAAACCACCATGGCACGTGTATACCTATTTAACAAACCAGGACGTTCTGCACATGTATCCCAGAACTTAAAGTATAATAAAAACATTGGAAGAAAAAGTTATGTATCCCTGTTATTATTGCATAATGTATACTATGTTATGGTACTTGAACTTTGAATACTTCCTTAAGAACATGTTTTTGAATGGGGTAGAAGAAAGATTATGAAACCACAGGCAATTGAAAGATGAGGGGCTTCCTCCAAGGCAGTTGTGTGGATAAATGGTATCCAGAATGGGGAGAGCTGAAAGCTTACAACTTTGGTTGTATTTTACACCCCGGTCCTACTCATAAGTTTTCCTATAAGTCCCAGTCAAAAAGCACTTAGAAGTGGAGTTCATGTATCCAATCTAAGAATTTTGTTAAAATATAACACCACATATAACAATTTAATAGGAGGCTTGAGACAAAGAAAAGCTCAGTTCTCTGGAGTATCTTAAAGAACAATATTGTCACTTCTTGGGCAGAGAATTGCACAAGCAGCCCACAATCGCTGAACCAGAGGGTAAGCCAAAATACTCAGATGACATTTTAAAATAGAGAAAATGAATTTCAAGTGCCTTAAACCATCCAGAAACAAGTGAGAAAAAGAATGGTAGCACCTAATGTTAATCCATCCTGTTACTAGAAATTGATTAACAATCATATTACTGGAAGAGAGGCTCCTTCGGTATCTCATATGATTTTAATAATGCAGCCTTATTTTCCACAATGAGAAATTGTTTCCCTACATGACTACTTCTTAGTATAATGCTTCATTATATGTTCAAGCTACTGAGGGTACAAAGAAAATGCTCTCACCTCAATCAATTACAGTAATAATTAAAACATTCATCACTTTTAAATCATGACTATAATTATTTCAATATTTCATGCTGCGGGTATTACTGTGGTTTCTGCAAATCATTGCAGTGATATTTTTCATCTTCAATGGGTATGAAATAAGTTACTTTTGTTCTGAATATGACTTCATAAATTTGTCATCTAGGTAATATGGGCTATTCATGTAAAACACAAATGATTTCTTTTAAATGAACTTCTTTTCAGCTTATCTGTGGTCCATAAGATAAGGACCATAAGATGGGGGCAAACTAGAAGGAGTGGTAGACACAAAACTTGGTAGAACTTTAAGAAAATCTCAACTTGGATTTTAAAAGATGTTTATTTTAACTACAGGAGGCTAAAATTAAAGAATGGTTTTTATCATACAGATCATTTGGATCTTATATTTGTAAGATATAAGCAGAATGCACTTTTTCTCTAGAAGAACTAATGTGCTAATGACATATCAATATCTGAAGGTTTACCTGAGCAGTAGGCATGTAGCTTTTCAGGGGTAGAATGTCCACAAAGGCAAAACTTAGAGCCACAAAAATTGCCTTGCTCAGTCTTCAACTAGATTAGAAGTTTTCAAAATTCACAATCCCTTGTGTACTCCAGCCTTGTGTACTGTCACAGTGTCCTGCTCATGGTAGGTGGGATAATGACTGCTACATTTTAGAAGAGATGGTATAGTCAGCTTTCATACCCACAGACATCCAGTATTGGCAGTTACACTTGCCTAACTCATTTAATCTCACTTTTTCTGTAGATAGAAGAAAATATTTGATTTAGAAATTAAGAGTGGAAACTAAAAGAATAGTTAGAAAAGAAATATTTATTAGTTGAATCTAGTGATTTTCTTTCTCTGGTTTCTTATTCCTCCCTAGCCTATCGCAAAAGTTGAAGAGGATTTGATAGTGTAATTAAGAATGTGCAGCAATTCCAATATGTCACATGATTGCAAATGAAACTGAAATCAAAAACCCTGAGGCTTATGCTGTTAAAAATATCCTTGAGAATTCTTCTGTCTAGGAAGCACACATCGGGGAGCCATTCTCTTTCCTGCATCCTTATTTTCTTGTATTTGTACCGACAATATGTTTTCATTTCTCCTCTGAAAGTCTCGAGATAGCCACATTTACAGATTAGCTCTTCCTTACATGATATTCTTGGTTCTCTCAATCAAGAATTTCCTGGATATAAACCTTACTGTACATTTTTAATAGTGTTTGAATCTCTCTCTTCTCTGTCCCTTCCTCATGTATATATATATTTTTGGTCTATGTTCTTGGCTTTGATGAATGAGACTTCTGTCCTTTGCTCTGTTCATTCCTCTTTGACCCAAAGCTTCCCCTGGCGTCATTGTTTTGTTGCAGTAACTCCCTTAGGTTTAAGCAAATTATTTTTAAAATTGCCCCCTGAACAACACAGTTAACAACTGTCATCAACTTCTAAACATAGTAGTATGTTTGAGCATATTAACAACACTGTGTTGTTCAAAAACAAAACAGTGGATCCACCTTTAAGCAATTTTTTGTAAGAGTTCATGTCTTGCTCTGTCACCCAGGCTAAAACATAGTGGTGTGATCATAGCTCATGGTAGCCTTGAACTCATGGGCTAAAGCGATCCTCCTGCTTCAGCCTTATGGGTAGATTTTTTTCAACCAAGTGCAGAAGAAAGATACAGTATTCAGGAAATGCAAAACACATGGATAGCAAGGGCTGACTTCTACAGGCTGGTTCCACAAGGCCTACTCAAGAGACTTGAGTGTGCATGGATTTTGGTATGGGGTTGGAGTCCTAGACCCAATATTTGCTCTACACTGCAGGATGACTGACAGCTGTACTTCACATTGCGGCTATCTCCCTAGTATGGCACACCCTGTGGCATGCAATGCTCAATAATCCACATTTTGTTTCCATTTCCTTTTGTTTAGGGAAGTAGAACAGCTTTCTTTTGAGGAAAAGAAAGCACAAAATCCTTGTTGTCTTTTACTGGGATCAAAAGCTGTTCTACTTCTTCCTTTGCTCCAGGGGTGGGTGGGTAGGACTGGGATGGCTACCATCATCTAAACATAAAAATGCAATCCTCCAGCCGTCTGGCTTAGGATGGGGAAACAGCTCTTAGACTGCAGACTGAAGTGGGTCAGTCATGAGTAGTGTGTATGAGTAGAAAAAATAATAACAGTAAGGACACCCTGAAGCAGAACTTCCAGTAGCGTGGCCCTGCTGGGAAGACAGAACATAGAGTCCCAGCTACTGCAATCAGAGATAAAATGGATATTTTTGATGTATGGGTACAGGTTGATTGTGAAGGAGAAAGGCAAAATTTCAAAGACTGCCAGGTTCTACCAGCACTGGCTAAAGTTTCAAATCTAAAGATAATCTTTACAGATAATTTGATAATTGTGTCAGCTGTTTCTGTGCACAAAGGCCACTATTTATTCAAAAGTGAAAATGTAAACAAAACAAAAATCAACATGCACACCTTAGTTATGTTCACTTTCTGATCATCTCAAGTTAAGAGAAAGAAATATATTTCTGTAAAATTATTCATAAAATAAGCTACGATTCTATTCTCAACAACACTACATATAATTTATACAGAGAAGATTTGTATAGATGTAAAACAGGATAACAATTTTTTAAAAGTTTAATGGGAAGAAAAAACTCTTGTAAGCATTTGGCTTTTGATGTATCTGATCATGATTGGCAGACAGAGTTTGAAATGACCAGGATTTCTTCATTAATAGAACTTCATCTAGTTTTATTGATTTGTCCATTAAAGTATACTTCCTCAACTGTGGCCATTTCTAAAAAGTAAACCCACGATTTGCTACAAAACCAAATTTCAAAGTATACAATATGGGGCACTTATGTGAAACACACTCTTCTGTAAAAAATCTGTGTGGCAATACTGTGTCATTTAAGATTTCCCCAAGATGACATGCTAATTTTCAAAAGGGCACCAAAAACAGTAACTACGTCAAGCCCCACTGCAAGACATCAGAGCACTTTCTTTAGAGCTGTTAGGCAGATTTGCTCTACCTGGCTGGAGTAATATGCTATTTTGTTTCCTCTGAATTTTGAAAGTTACTGGCTTACTTGAATCCATCACATAACTTAAGGGGCATGAAAAATATCATGGCAGAGGAATCAAATAAAATTCCCATGTACTTTCATCATTCTTAGATATTTCATCACGCCAATGTGATGAGTAGTTAATATACTTGTCTTTTAAACTTAGAGTAATTAAAAATAAACAGCCCACAAAATATAGTTTAGTGAAAGATATAAGTAATGTAATGGTCAGGCTTCCATTTATTTTATTTTCTACTGAGGACAGACAATTAAATCACAAGCTTATTGCTAGCAAAGTTCTGGACCTCATAACTAATGTTATTAAAAATACTTTTAAGACACCTGAGTTCTAATGTGAAAATCAGCAAAAAGTAAATCTTTCCTAAAACATTTTTAAATTAAAATATAACGTATGTACAGAAAAGTGCTCAGTGAATTTTCAGCAATTGAACCTACCCATGTAACAGTAACTAGAGCTAGATAAATAATATTTTAATATTTATATCCAGAGATCTTTCCCTGAAACCACCCACTCTTTTTTCTGTGTAATCATTTTCCTGACATAATCCATGTATAAGTTTGGCCTTTTTTTTTTTTTTTTTACATTTATATAAGTAGAAATAGAATTGTCTACGGAATTGGGGAGGGAGGGCCACATGCAAAATTAAAATGCTGAGGCCATCATTCAATGGTCATTAATTTTGAGATTGTGATAGTAGAAGATTAAACAGTTTGGGTCCTGTGCAACTGCACAGGTTGCAGACCCATAAAGCCAGCTCTCTATACATCATATAATTTTATAAACATAAATAATTTTTTCTCTTATTGTATTTGCAAAATTAATCTTTGTATTCCAAATTGTATGCTTTTTCATTAGCATTATGGCATAGTTTGCTATCTTCTTTTGATGAAAATTCTATTATTTCTAATGGAAATGATTATAAATAACGCTGATATCAATACTCTCCAGCATGTCTTTTTGTAGGTATTTACACTCATTTCCTTTGCACTTTTACCAAGCAATAAAATCTTTGTACTATCGTGAGCATGTATACGAATCTACTAAATTTACATTTATCCAATTTTGCCAGTTTTCTAAAGTGAAAGAGTAGGTTTAAACTCTCGTTAGCACTGTTCAGGTTTCCAAAGCTCCATATCATCACCTACATTTGGCAATTTTTGTCTTTCAACCAACTTTCAACAAAATTTTAACAAACTTTGTAGGCATTTAGTAGAAGCTGATCGCAGTTTAATATGCAGGTTGAACACCTTTTCAAATATTTATTGACAATGAATAGCTTTTTTCATGTTATAACTGTTCAAGTTTCTTCTCCACTTTTAAAAATTGATTTGGGTGTCCAGTTTACTTCTTAATGTTTTATAGGAGTAGTTTATTTGTTTTATATGCAAGCACTTTGTTAGGTATACATGATGTGATGAAAACTTTTGATGATGGGAAATTTAGGGTTTTAATAAAGTCAAGTTTATCTATAATTTCATTTATATTTAAGGTTTTAAAAATATTGTCAAAATTACTGCCTTTTATGCAAATATTGTCATCTGATCTTTGGAAAAGGAGCAGAGAATATTCAATGGAGAAATTACTGTCCTTTCAACAAATGGTGTTTGAACAACTGGACATTTAAGTGGGGAAAAAAAAAATGAAGGTAGAAACAGACCTTACATGTTTCATGAAAATTAATTCAAAATGAATCATAGACCTAAATTTAAAGTTAAATACTGTAACATAAAGCTCCTAAAAGGTGATAGAGGAAAAAAATCAGGTAATCATGGGTTTGGCAATGACTATTTGTCTCCAATACCCAGAGAATAATTCATGCAACATAAAATCGGTAAGTTAGATTTCATGAAAATTAAAAACTTTTGCTCTGTGAACTACACTATAAACAAATAAAAAGACACACCCCAGACTGGGAGGAAACTCAAATCTGACAAAGGGTTGGTACCCCAAAAATGCAAAGAACTCTTAATACTCAATAATAATAACCCAATTAAAAATTGGACAAAAGATCTGAACAGATACCTGAACAAAGAAGATGTGCAGATGGAAAATAAGCATATGAATAGATGCTGTACCTCATATGTCATCAGGGAATTGCAAATTAAAACAACAGTGAGATGCAACTACCCTATTTTTGGAATGATCAAGATACAGAACATTGTAAAACACCAGATTCTGGCAACGACGCGGAGTAACAGGAACTCCCACTTATTGCTGGTGGGAATGCAAAATAGCACAACCATTTTGGAAGACAGTTTGGCCATTTCTTAAAAACCTAATCATATTCTTATCATATAATCTAGCAATCATGCTTCTTAATATTTGTACAAATGAGTTGTAAGCTTATGCTCTCACACACACACACATATACACATTTGTGGCAGCTTTACTCATAAGTGCTAAAACTTGGAAACCACCAAGATTTCCTTCAACGGGTGAATAGGTAAACGAACTGTGGTACATTTATACAATGAAATACTATTCGATGAAAGAAAAATAAATGAACTAGCAAGTCATAAAAAGACAAGGAGGAAAATTAAGTAATCATCGTTCAGTGAAAGAAACCAGTCTGAAAAGGCTACATACTTTGTAATTCAAATGATGTAACATTCCGGAAAAGGCAAAGCTATGAAGACAGTAAAAGAATCAGTGATTACTGCCAGGTGTTTCGGGGAGAAAAGGAGGGATGAATAGGTAAAGCACAAAGGATTTGGGGGGACGGTAAAACTATTCTGTATGACACAGTAATGGTGAATAAATGTCATTGCACGTGTCAAAATCCATAGAATTACAACACAAAGGATGAACTTTACTGTAAACTGTGGAATTGAATTAATTATAATGCATCAATATTGGCTTATCAATTGCAACAGATATAGGACATCAATGCAAGATGTTAATGATAGAGGAAACTGGGTAGGTTGTTGAGGGAATATTTGAGAACTGTACATTCTGCTCAATTTTTCCGTAAATCTTACAGTGCTCAAAGAATGTAAAGTCCATTAATGAAAAAATGTTCTTTTATCTTTTTATCTATCATATTTAAATTGGCATTATTTCAAGAATATTTAGGTATGGTATGAGACAGGAGCTGTGTTTATTTTTCCCCCGCTTACATATATTAATTTATTCAGATCTATTTATTTAAAAGAAATTATTGCCCTCCCATACTTCTGTAATGCCAACTACTTTGTAAATCAGATGTTCATATATATGTAGGTCTGCTTCTGGATTTACTGTTTAGTCACATTAGCCCCTTTGTACCGATACCACAATAACTTGATTATTCTAGCTTTATGATAAGTCAATATATTTTAAATTTAATTGACAGTTTGTTATTTTTAAAATTATATCCATAATTTGCTATCTAAAATGTTTATATACATTTAGAATTAATCAGTCAACTTTTATAAATATATACTGTAATTTTGCTTAATTCCACAAATTGAGAAATGGGGAATAATTTATATCTTTTTAACATTGTTTTTTAATCCATGAACATAAAATATTAGATATCTCCATTTATTTAGTCATTAATATATTTCAATAGTTTTTTTTTTTACAGCCCACAAATTTTATAGACATTTTAGTTAGATTGATTCCTTTCATTTACTGATTTTTTTGTGGAAGTATAAATAACTTTGTTCATAATTTTTATAATTCTGTGTTTTGCAGAAAAAAATCCAATTCAATTTGAGTCTTACTGAGTTAGAGAAACAAAGTACACACTTTGAGCTTTTATTTAAACTGCAAGGGATTTTGAGTCTGTGATCCCCAAAAAATGGTGG
>NW_012103054.1:2710997-2711896 GCF_000951045.1 Mandrillus leucophaeus
ACGACTGAGAGACCTGAAGACAGTTCACATCACAGGACCCTGCAGACACACCCTAGTACCAGACCTGGGCCTGTTAGCTCCACTGTGTGGCTAGATCCAGAAAAGAAATAATAATCACTGCAGTTTGGCTCTTAGTAAGCCCCATACCTAGAGTAAGGGGGAGAGCACCACATCAAGGGTGCAGTCTGTGGGACAAAAGAATCTGGTAGCCCTTAAGGCCAAGATCTTCCACATGACATAGTCTAGCCAAATGAGAAGGAACCAGAAAAACAATTCTAGTAATATAACAAAACAAAGTTCTTTAACATCACCAGAAGTTCACAGTGGCTTACCAGCAACAGGTTCAAACCAAGAAGATATCTCTGAATTGCCAAAAAAGTATTCAGAAGGTCAATTATTAAGCTAATCAAGGAGGCACCGCAGAAAGTTGAACTCTACATTAGAGAAATCAAAAACATGATACAAGTTATGAAAGAAAAAATCTTCAGTGAAATAGATAGCATAGATATAAAAGAATCACAACTTCTGGAAATGAAGGATACACTTAGAGAAATGCAAAATGCGCTGGGAAGTCTCAGCAATAGAATTGAAGAAGAACTTCAGAGATCAAAGACAAGGCTTTCAAGTTAACCCAATCAAAAAAGACAAATAAAAAATAATTAACAAAATAAAAAAAATCTTCAGGAAGTATGGGATTATGTTAAATGATCAAACTTAAAATAATTGGTATTCCTGAGAAAAAGGAGAAATCTACAAGTTTGGAAAACATATTTGAGGAAATAATTGAGGAAAACGTCTCTAGCCTTGCTAGAAATCTAGACATCCAAATACAAGAATATCAAAAAACACCCTGGAAATTTATATAAGACATAGATCATTGTATAGGCACATAGTCATCA
>NW_012103054.1:2711946-2717539 GCF_000951045.1 Mandrillus leucophaeus
AAGGTGATAGAGGAAAAAAATCAGGTAATCATGGGTTTGGCAATGACTATTTGTCTCCAATACCCAGAGAATAATTCATGCAACATAAAATCGGTAAGTTAGATTTCATGAAAATTAAAAACTTTTGCTCTGTGAACTACACTATAAACAAATAAAAAGACACACCCCAGACTGGGAGGAAACTCAAATCTGACAAAGGGTTGGTACCCCAAAAATGCAAAGAACTCTTAATACTCAATAATAATAACCCAATTAAAAATTGGACAAAAGATCTGAACAGATACCTGAACAAAGAAGATGTGCAGATGGAAAATAAGCATATGAATAGATGCTGTACCTCATATGTCATCAGGGAATTGCAAATTAAAACAACAGTGAGATGCAACTACCCTATTTTTGGAATGATCAAGATACAGAACATTGTAAAACACCAGATTCTGGCAACGACGCGGAGTAACAGGAACTCCCACTTATTGCTGGTGGGAATGCAAAATAGCACAACCATTTTGGAAGACAGTTTGGCCATTTCTTAAAAACCTAATCATATTCTTATCATATAATCTAGCAATCATGCTTCTTAATATTTGTACAAATGAGTTGTAAGCTTATGCTCTCACACACACACACATATACACATTTGTGGCAGCTTTACTCATAAGTGCTAAAACTTGGAAACCACCAAGATTTCCTTCAACGGGTGAATAGGTAAACGAACTGTGGTACATTTATACAATGAAATACTATTCGATGAAAGAAAAATAAATGAACTAGCAAGTCATAAAAAGACAAGGAGGAAAATTAAGTAATCATCGTTCAGTGAAAGAAACCAGTCTGAAAAGGCTACATACTTTGTAATTCAAATGATGTAACATTCCGGAAAAGGCAAAGCTATGAAGACAGTAAAAGAATCAGTGATTACTGCCAGGTGTTTCGGGGAGAAAAGGAGGGATGAATAGGTAAAGCACAAAGGATTTGGGGGGACGGTAAAACTATTCTGTATGACACAGTAATGGTGAATAAATGTCATTGCACGTGTCAAAATCCATAGAATTACAACACAAAGGATGAACTTTACTGTAAACTGTGGAATTGAATTAATTATAATGCATCAATATTGGCTTATCAATTGCAACAGATATAGGACATCAATGCAAGATGTTAATGATAGAGGAAACTGGGTAGGTTGTTGAGGGAATATTTGAGAACTGTACATTCTGCTCAATTTTTCCGTAAATCTTACAGTGCTCAAAGAATGTAAAGTCCATTAATGAAAAAATGTTCTTTTATCTTTTTATCTATCATATTTAAATTGGCATTATTTCAAGAATATTTAGGTATGGTATGAGACAGGAGCTGTGTTTATTTTTCCCCCGCTTACATATATTAATTTATTCAGATCTATTTATTTAAAAGAAATTATTGCCCTCCCATACTTCTGTAATGCCAACTACTTTGTAAATCAGATGTTCATATATATGTAGGTCTGCTTCTGGATTTACTGTTTAGTCACATTAGCCCCTTTGTACCGATACCACAATAACTTGATTATTCTAGCTTTATGATAAGTCAATATATTTTAAATTTAATTGACAGTTTGTTATTTTTAAAATTATATCCATAATTTGCTATCTAAAATGTTTATATACATTTAGAATTAATCAGTCAACTTTTATAAATATATACTGTAATTTTGCTTAATTCCACAAATTGAGAAATGGGGAATAATTTATATCTTTTTAACATTGTTTTTTAATCCATGAACATAAAATATTAGATATCTCCATTTATTTAGTCATTAATATATTTCAATAGTTTTTTTTTTTACAGCCCACAAATTTTATAGACATTTTAGTTAGATTGATTCCTTTCATTTACTGATTTTTTTGTGGAAGTATAAATAACTTTGTTCATAATTTTTATAATTCTGTGTTTTGCAGAAAAAAATCCAATTCAATTTGAGTCTTACTGAGTTAGAGAAACAAAGTACACACTTTGAGCTTTTATTTAAACTGCAAGGGATTTTGAGTCTGTGATCCCCAAAAAATGGTGGCTAGGAATCATGACTAATTTGCACCTCCCACTCAGACAGACAGAGGAGCACGTGGAGATTCACAACGTGCACTTTTGCTCCAAGAACTCTCACAGGAACATGCCAGAAAAGTCGAGACAATCCACAGACCCTGTGAAGGAAGCAAAGGCTCTGGGAGACAGCTGCGTGAAATACAGGGGTAGAGGAAGCAGCGGGAAGAGCCCTGTGGGTTCTCTCTGTCTCCATGGGAGCCATTTCTAACTTTGCCTCACAGGGATCCTTGGGGAGGGCTGCCAGAGGTACTGGGAAAAGACCACAAGAAGAAGGAAACTTCCAGATGAATTTTGTAGCCATTTCACCTGAAAGCAAAGTTTCCTGGACAGAATCCAGGGCAGGCAGTGAACTGGGAGTGCAGACACAACACAGATGCTGCCGCAGCCAGGGAGGCACGAAACCTGAAAGCCCTGCTTGCTTTCTCAGCCTGGAGGCTGGTAGCCTGGGGCAAGTTCTCAGCCCTGATCACCTGCTGCCTGGAAATAAACTTGGTGCTGTTGGGCGGGATGGGGAGAACAGTGGTAGTGAGACCAGACTTTTGAACTGCATGGAGCTGGGTGAGGCCTGTAACTGCTGATGTTCTACCACTTCCCTGGCAACCTGCATGACAGGGTAGAGGCAGCCATAATCCCCCTAGGAAGATAATTGAGTTTGTGATCCTCAAAAAATGGGATTGTGGTTCCACTGGCCTCAGAACCACAATCCCATCCCCCACAGCCGCTACAGCAAGACCCACCCAAGGAGCGTTTGAGCTCAGACACACCTAATCCTTCCCCTACCTGATGGTCTTTCCCTATCACACTAGTCCACATCAGAAAGAGTCCACATCACTCCCCTGCCACCTCCACTGGAGCAGGTGCTGGTATCCACGACTGAGAGACCTGAAGACAGTTCACATCACAGGACCCTGCAGACACACCCTAGTACCAGACCTGGGCCTGTTAGCTCCACTGTGTGGCTAGACCCAGAAAAGAAATAATAATCACTGCAGTTTGGCTCTTAGTAAGCCCCATACCTAGAGTAAGGGGGACAGCACCACATCAAGGGTGCAGTCTGTGGGACAAAAGAATCTGGCAGCCCTTAAGGCCAAGATCTTCCGCATGACATAGTCTAGCCAAATGAGAAGGAACCAGAAAAACAATTCTAGTAATATAACAAAACAAAGTTCTTTAACACCAGAAGATCACAGTGGCTCACCAGCAACGGGTTCAAACCAAGAAGATATCTCTGAATTGCCAAAAAAGTATTCAGGTCAATTATTAAGCTAATCAAGGAGGCACCGCAGAAAGTTGAACTCCACATTAGAGAAATCAAAAACATGATACAAGTTATGAAAGAAAAAATCTTCAGTGAAACAGATAGCATAGATTAAAAAGAATCACAACTTCTGGAAATGAAGGATACACTTAGAGAAATGCAAAATGAATTGGAAAGTCTCAGAAATAGAATTGAAGAAGAACTTCAGAGATCAAAGACAAGGCTTTCAAGTTAACTCAATCAAAAAAGACAAACAAAAAATAATTAACAAAATAAACAAAACCTCCAGGAAGTGTGGGATTATGTTAAATGATCAAACTTAAAATAATTGGTATTCTTGAGAAAAAGGAGAAATCTACAAGTTTGGAAAACATATTTGAGGAAATAATTGAGGAAAACTTCTCTAGCTTTGCTAGAAATCTAGACATCCAAATACAAGAATATCAAAAAACACCCTGGAAATTTATATAAGACATAGATCATTGTATAGGCACATAGTCATCAGGTTATCTAAAGTAAAGACAAAGGGGAGAATTTTAAGACCAGTAAGGCAAAAACATCAGGTAACCTAAAAGGAAAACCTATTAGATTAACAGCAGATTTCTCAGCAGACATCCTACAAGATAGAAGGTTTTGTGGCCCATCTTTAACCTCCTTAAACAAAGCAATAATCAGTAAGGAATTTTGTATCTAGTGAAACTAAGCTTCATAAATGAAGGAAAGATACAGTCTTTTTCAGACTTTGTCACTCTCAAGCCAGCACTAGAAAAACTGATAAAAGGAGCTCTAAATCTTGAAACAAATTCTTGAAATACACCAAAATAGAAACCCTTAAAACATAAATCTTATAGGACCTATACAACAAAAACATAATGAAAAATAAACAAACAAGATATGAAGTCAACAAATAGCATGATAAATAGATGAATAGAATAGTACCTCTCATCTCAATACTAACATTGAATGTAAATGGCCCAAATGCTCCACTTAAAGGATACAGAATGCCAGAATGGATAAGAATTCACCAATTAAGTATGCGCTGTCTTCAAGAGACTCACCTAACACATAAGGACACACATAAACTTAAGGTAAAGGGATGTAAAAAGATGTTCCAAGCAAATAGAAACCAAAAACGAGTAGGAGTAGCTATTTTTATATCAGACAAAACAAACTTTAAGGCAACAGCAGTTAAAAAATACAAAGAGGGATATTATATGATGATAAAAGCACTTGTCCACAGGAAAATATCACCATCCTAAATATATAGGCACCTAACACTGGAACTCCCAAATTTATAAAAGAATTAATACTAGATGTAAGAAATGAGATAGACAGCAACACAATAATAGTGGGAGACTTCAATACTCCACTAACAACACTAGGCAGGACATTAAGACAGAAAGTCAACAAAGAAATAATAGATTTAAACTGTACTTAACAGATATGGACTTAACAGATATTTACAGAAAATTCTATACATTCTGTTCATCAGCACATGGAGCATTCTCTAAGACAGCTCATATGATAGGCCACAAAACAAGTCTTAATTAATCTAAGAAAATGAAATTATATCAAGTACTCTTTTAGACCACAGTGGAATAAAACTGAAAATCAACCCCAAAAATAACCCTCAAAACCATGCAAATACATGAAAATTAAATAACCTGCTTCTGAATGACCATTGGGTCAACAAAAAAATCAAAATGGAAATTAAAAAAAAAATTGAACTGAGAAAAAAGAGAAATATAAAAGTTTGGAAAACATATTTGAGGAAATAATCAAGGAAAAAAATCGAGGAAAATCAAGTAACTAGAGAAACAAGAACATACCAAACCCAAACCTAGCTAAAATAAAATAAAATAAAATAAAATAAAAATAATGAAGACCAGAGCAGAACTAAATGAAGCTGAAACAAGCAAACAAATAAAACCACAAAAGACAAATGAAACAAAAACTGGTTCTTTGCAAAGATAAATAAAATTGATAGACCATCAGAAAGACTAACAAAGAAAAGAAGAGAGAGGATACAAAAAAACTGAATTAGAAAAGAAATAGGTGATATTATGATTGATATCACAGAAACATAAAAGCTCATCCAAGGCTACTATGAACAAATTTATGAACATCCATTAGAAAACCTAGAGGAAGTGGATAAATTCCTGAAAATATACAACCCTCCTAGATTAAATCAGGGAGAAATAGAAATTCTGAACAGACCAAAACAAGCAGCGAGATTGAAATGGTAATTAAAAA
>NW_012103054.1:2722079-2727687 GCF_000951045.1 Mandrillus leucophaeus
GAAAATTAAATAACCTGCTTCTGAATGACCATTGGGTCAACAAAAAAATCAAAATGGAAATTAAAAAAAAAATTGAACTGAGAAAAAAGAGAAATGTAAAGTTTGGAAAATATATTTGAGGAAATAAGGAAAAAAATTGAGGAAAGTCAAGTAACTAGAGAAACAAGAACATACCAAACCCAAACCTAGCAAAAATAAAATAAAATAAAATAAAATAAAATAAAATAAAATAAAAATAATGAAGACCAGAGTAGAACTAAATGAAGTTGAAATAAGCAAACAAATAAAACCACAAAAGACAAATGAAACAAAAACTGGTTCTGTGAAAAGATAAATAAAATTGATAGACCATCAGCAAGATTAACAAAGAAAAGAAGAGAGAGTATACAAATAAACTGAATTAGAAAAGAAATGGGTGCTATTACGATTGATATCACAGAAAACATAAAAGATCATCCAAGGCTACTAGGAACAAATTTATGAACATCCACTAGAAAACCTAGAGGAAATGGATAGATTCCTGAAAATATACAACCCTCCTAGATTAAACCAGGGAGAAATAGAAATTCTGAACAGACCAAAACAAGCAGCAAGATTGAAATGGTAATTAAAAAGTTACCAAAAAAAAAAAAAAAGTACAGGACCAGACAGAGTCACAGGTGAATTCTATCAGAGACTCAAAGAAGAGTATCCAAAAGATAGAGAAGCAGTTCTCCCTAAGTCATTGTATGAAGTCAGTATCACCCAAATAACAAAAGCAGGAAAGGAGACGACAACAACAACAACAACAACAACAACAAAACTATAGACCAATATCCCTGATGAACATAGCTGTAAAACTCCTCAACAAAATACTAGCTAACTGAATCTGACAACATATCAAGAAGATAATCCACCATGATCAAATGGGTTTCATATCAGGGATGCAGAAACGGTTTAACATCTCTAAGTCATTAAATGTGATACACAACATAAAGACAATTAAAAACAAAAACCACATGATCATCTCAATTGCAGAAAGAACATTAGACAAAATCCAGCATTACTTTATAATTAAAACCCTCCGCAAAATCAGCATAGAAGGGACATACTTTAAGGTAATAAAAGTCATATGTGACAAACCCCACAGTCAACATTATACTGAATGAGGAAAAGTTGAAAGCATTGCCCCTGAGAACTGGGAGAAGACAAGGATGCCCACTCTCACAACTTCTATACAACATGCTACTGGAAGTCCTAGCCAGAGCAATCAGACAAGAGAAAGAAATAAAGGGCACCGAGCTTGGTAAAGAGGAAGTCAGACTCTTCCTGTTTGCTGTTGATATGATTGTATGCCTAGAAAACCCTAAAGAGTCCTCCAAAAAACTCTTAGGACTAATAAATGAATTCAGTAGAGTTTCAGGATACAAAATTAATGTACACAAATCAGTAGCTCTGTTATACACCAACAGTGGCCAAGCTGAGAATCAAATCAAGAACTCAAATCCTTTTACAATAGCTGCAAAAAACAAAAACAAAAACAGAAAACTTAGGAATATATTTAACCAAGGAAGTGAAAGTCCTCTACAAGTACAACTACAAAATGCTGCTGAAAGAAATCATAGATGACAGAGACAAATGAAAACACATGTCATGCACTTGGATGGGTAGAATCAATATTGTGAAAAGGACCATACTGCCTAAAGCAATCTATAAATTCAATGCCATTCCCATCAAAATACCACCATCATTCTTCACAGAACCAGAAAAAAGCAATCGTAAAATTCATATAAAACCAACAATGAGCCCCCATAGCCAAAGCAATACTATGCAAAAAGAACAAATCTGGAGGCTTCACATGACCTGACTTCAAACTATACTTACTATAAAGCCATAGTGAACAAAACAACATGGTACTGGTATAAAAATGGGCATATAGACCAATGGAAAATAATAGCGAACCCAGAAATGAAGCCAAATACTTATAGCCAACTGATATGTGAGAAAGCAAACAAGAGATTGGGGAAAAGACACTCTATTCAACAAAGGGTGCTGGGATAATTGGCAAGCCACCTGTAGAAGAATGAAGCTGGATCCTCAACTCTCACCTTACACAAAAATCAACTCACGAGGGATCAAAGACTTAAATCGAAGTCATAAAACCGTAAGAATTTTGGAAGATAACATTGGAAAAACCCTTCTAGATATTGGCTTATGCAAAGACGTCATGACCAAGAACCCAAAATCAAATGCAAATGCAACAAAACAGTAATAAAGAGATGGGATTTAATTAAACTAAAAAGCTTCTGTACAACAAAGGAAACAATCAGCAGGGAAAACAGAAAACCCATAGAGTGAGAAAAAATCTTCACAGTCTGTCTATCTGACAAAGGACTAATATCCATAATCTATAAGGAACTTAAATCAGCAAGAAAAAGACAATTCCATCAGAAAGTGGGCTAAGGACATGAATAGACAATGCTCTAAAGAAGATATACAACTGGCCAACAAACATATGGAAAAAATTCTCAACATCTCTAATAATCAGAGAAAAGCAAATCAAAACCACCATGTGATGCCACCTTACTCCTGCAAGAATGGCCTTAGTCATACAATCACAAAATAATAGATGTTGGCATGGGTGTGGTGAAAAGGGAACACTTTTATATTGCTGATGGGAATGTAAACTAGTAAAACCACTGTGGAAAACAGTGGGGAGATTCCTTAAAGAACTAAAAGTAGTACTACAGTTTGATCCAGCAATCCCACTACTGTGTATCTACCAAGAGGAAAAGAAGTAATTATCCAAAAAAGATACTTGCACATACATGTTTACAGCAACATAATTAGAAATTGCAAAAATATGGAACCAGCCCAAATGCCTACCAGTCAACGAGTGGATAAAGAAATTGTAAATATATATATATACACATATATATATATATGTGTATATATATATATTTACCATGGAATGCTACTCAACCATAAAAAGGAATGAAATAATGACATTCACAGCCACCTGTATGGAATTGGAGAGCATTATTCTAAGTGAAATAACTCAGGAATGGAAAACTAAACACTGTATGTTCTCACTCATAAGTGGGAGCTAAGCTATGAGGATGCAAAGGCATAAGAATTATATAATGGACTTTGGGACTCGGGCGAAAGGGTTGGTGCAGAGGGGGAGGTGAAGGATAAAAGACTACACATTGGGTGCATTGTGCACTTCTTGGGTGATAGCTACTCCCAAATCTCAGAAATCACCACTAAAGACCTTATTCATGTAACCAAATATCATTGGTTCCTCGAATATCCATTGAAATAAAAAAATGAATAATAAATATTAAATAAAAATAAATTGCAAGGGAACCAGGCTTAGAAGGGAAAGACTGTGTCCCAGAATTTAGAGATTCATTAAGGACTTAGTTAAACTGAAAGAGACTTATCTTAATGAAGCCACCACAAGTTTCAAAAGACCAATTCATAACTTAAGTTTCATCTAGGAGAATGTTAAATATTTTTAAAAGACAGATAACAGATTCTGGGGTTTTATAGTGGATCATTACCAATAAGCAAAATTAAAAAGGTGTTTAAAAATGTGATGACAGGGAAAAATGAGAACCTTGCTCAAAATTAAAGGTAGTTAATAGAAACAAGCTCACAGATGATTCAGATATTTAAGACAAGAATTTATATAATCTATTATAATAAATGACAGTGAAAATATGGTCAAAATAATTAAATATGTTTGGAATCGGCATAGCAATGGTAATTAAAAGAATCATTAATTCAATACGTAGACATAAACGTAAATGCTCAAATAGAAAATGTCATTGGATAGGCTTAATAGCACTGGGAGAGAAAGACAAAAATTGTCAGTGGATTTAGACAGAATAATAAAAGTGATCCAGTTTGAATAACAAAGGGATTTTTCTCCGTAATGAATACAATCACATTTCCGTTTTGACGACTGATCCAACACACATGTAACATCACTCAAGAAGTGTTTGTAAATAGGTAGATGATTTTTACTACAGTAATATAATGGAGAGTCCCTACATTAAAATTGCTTTTTAGGAAAAAGAATCCGTCTGCCTTCATTGCTTATTGAAATATATAAACGAAATTAAAAAAAAAAAAAAAAACAATGAAAACATTGTGTTTAGGAATCCACTGTACAGTATAGAGAATGGAAGGTGATCATATAGGTCTCTTCTTCCTGGGCAGCTAACAAAATATAAAACTGAAGATTATCAATGGGGAAATGGCTTTTTTTTTTTTTTTAAGAGCAGTGCTTCTCTGTACATTGTAACAATGCATCTGCCACCATAATGGAAATGATAATTTGAGTGGAATTAATAGGTTCAATCTCTGGAAGAAATAAATAACATATTTCTGCTTTGTTCTTCCTTATGTCTTTTGGATTATTAATAAAGTTTGGTGGTGAGTAAAATCTATGATTCATGGGAATTCACCTTAAAGGTTAAATCATTGTGTTGATACAGTTACTTACTTGGAGCATAAGTGATCATAAAAGTTCAATATCACTCATAAGGTGCTTAATGGTTGTCATGAGAGGAAAACAGAAGAGAAATTATATGTTGGAGAAGTTAAAGATTAATTATGCAATGTCATATTTATGCCTGGGTTTGATTTGGGGTGATGAGACCAGTGACATAATACATAGTACTTCATCCAAAATAAGTTTTAAGAGTGCATTTTCTAAGGTAAGATCATAAAAAATAATTAGATGTTGCAACATGAATTTCAAAGATAATTTCCCCCAATCATACGCAAAATATCTTGCTGGCAATATACAAATAATTCAACAGTCAAAATTCCCAAGGCAAATAATTTCTATTTTGAACAATACTTATTATTTACATGTGTTTCTTCCAAGTATATCAAAATAGTTTAACATGGTGTTCTTAGCATTCCTGAGGGCCAAATAGGCTTAAGTTGACTATCATAATTAGAATTAAAATTCAAAGATATGCATTCCAGTTCTGAATAAAGAAAACCATGCCAAAGGAATACAATGCTATACAAGGAAGGAGATTTATCATTCAGCACACTTTTTTCTTTTAAATTTGGAGCTTTACAATCAGTTGCCAGTTATTTTATATTTGCCTAAATTGTTTCTTTAATGGTTGTTTTAAAAATCAGTGAAAATTATATTTACAACTGTATATATTGGAAGGAGATGAAAAATAAAGAGTAAAAGCACAAATATTTAAATTATTGATGTTCAAAAACTCTCAAATTAATGAGAAAATGAATTGGAGATTCAGGAAGCCCAGAGAGCAATAATGGTATGAAGGAAAGAATTTGGAATACTCTGCTGTAAGGAATACACTACAAATAGGGAGGTGGAGTGTTATTTAAGGTAAATGTAAAGGAGTTAAAAATGTGTATATCGTATAGCACCAGTCTCAGGAGAGTGGAGAAGGGAAATATGATAATTGCTACCTTTAAGAATAAAAGCAAAATGCAGAAGCCTAATGGGGATTCTAATAAATATATCACTAAGGAAATCAGAAACCAAAGAATGCAGAACCATAACAGTAGGAAATTTTACAGTTTCTAGTTTTGGTTATTTTTGCTGCTTACTTCATAGAAATTAGGAATA
>NW_012103054.1:2728988-2733142 GCF_000951045.1 Mandrillus leucophaeus
TTCTCTTTGAAGCAATTGTCAATGGAAGTTCATTCATGATTTGGCTCTCTGTTTGTCTGTTACTGGTGTATAAGAATGCTTGTGGTTTTTGCACATTTATTTTGTATCCTGAGAATTCTATACAACATGCTACTGGAAGTCCTAGCCAGAGCAATCAGACAAGAGAAAGAAATAAAGGGCACTGACCTTGGTAAAGAGGAAGTCAGACTCTTCCTGTTTATTGCTGATATGATTGTACGCCTAGAAAACCCTAAAGACTACTCCAAAAACCCCTTAGGACTAATAAATGAATTCAGTAGAGTTTCAGGATACAAAATTAATGTACACAAATCAGTAGCTCTGCTATACACCAACAGTGACCAAGCTGAGAATCAAATCAAGAACTCAAATCCTTTTACAATAGCTGCAAAAAACAAAAACAAAAACAGAAAACTTAGGAATATATTTAACCAAGGAAGTGAAAGTCCTCTACAAGTAAAACTACAAAATGCTACTGAAAGAAATCATAGATGACAGAGACAAATGAAAACACATGTCATGCACTTGGATGGGTAGAATCAATATTGTGAAAAGGACCATACTGCCTAAAGCAATCTATAAATTCAATGCGATTCCCATCAAAATACCACCATCATTCTTCACAGAACCAGAAAAAAGCAATTGTAAAATTCATATAAAACCAACAATGAGCCCCCATAGCCAAAGCAATACTATGAAAAAACAACAAATCTGGAGGCTTCACATGACCTGACTTCAAACTATACTTACTATAAAGCCATAGTCAACAAAACAACATTGTACTGGTATAAAAATAGGGATATAGTCCAATGGAAAATAATAGCAAACCCAGAAATGAAGCCAAATACTTATAGCCAACTGGTATTTGAGAAAACAAACAAAAGATTGGGGAAAAGACACTCTATTCAACAAAGGGTGCTGGGATAATTGGCAAGCCAACGAAAACATTGTGTTTAGGAATCCACTGTACAGTATAGAGAATGGAAGGTGATCACATAGGCCTCTTCTTCCTGGGCAGCTAACAAAATATAAAACTGAAGATTATCAATGGGGAAATGGCTTTTTTTTTTTTTAGAGCAGTGCTTCTCTGTACGTTGTAACAATGCATCTGCTACCATAATGGAAGTGATAATTTGAGTGGAATTAATAGTTTCAATCTCTGGAAGAAATAAATAACATGTTTCTGCTTTGTTCTTCCTTATATCTTTTGGATTATTAATAAAGTTTGGTGCTGGGCAAAATCTATGATTCATGGGATTCTACCTTAAAGGTTAAATCATTGTGTTGATACAGTTACTTACTTGGAGCATAAGTGATCATAAAAGTTCAATATAACTCATAAGGTGCTTAATGGTTGTCATGAGAGGAAAACAGAAGAGAAATTACACGTTGGAGAAGTTAAAGATTAATTATGCATGTCACATTTATGCCTGGGTTTGATTTGGGGTGATGAGACCAGCGACATAATACATAGTACTTCATCCAAGATAAGTTTTAAGAGTGCATTTTCTAAGGTAAGATCATAAAAAATAATTGGAGGTTGCAACATGAATTTCAGAGATAATTTCCCCCAATCATACCCAAAATATCTTGCTGGCAATATACAAATAATTCAACAGTCAAAATTCCCAAGGCAAATAATTTCTATTTTGAACAATACTTATTATTTACATGTTTTTCTTCCAAGGATATCAAAATAGTTTAACATAGTGTTCTTAGCATCCCTGAGGGGCAAATAGGCTTAAGTTGACTGTCATAATTAGAATTAAAATTCAAAGATATGCATTCCAGTTCTGAATAAAGAAAACCATGCCAAAAGAATACAATGCTATACAAGGAAGGAGATTTATCGTTCAACAAACTTTTTTAAAAAATCTGGAGCTTTACAATCAGTTGCCAGGTAAGTTATTTTATATTTGCCTAAATTATTTCTTTAATGGTTGTTTTAAAAATCAGTGAAAATTATATTTACAACTGTATATATTGGAAGGAGATGAAAAATAAAGAGTAAAAGTACAAATATTTAAATTATTGATGCTCCAAAACTCTCGAATTAATGAGAAAATGAATTGGAGAGTCGGGAAGCCCAGAGAGCAATAATGGTATGAAGGAAAGAATTTGGAATACTCTGCTGTAAGGAATACACTACAAATAGGGAGGTGGAGTGTTATTTAAGGTAAGTGTAAAGGAGTTAAAAATGTGTATATCGTATAGCACCAGTCTCAGGAGAGTGGAGAAGGGAAATATGATAATTGCTACCTTTAAGAATAAAAGCAAAATGCAGAAACCTAATGGGGATTCTAATAAATATATCACTAAGGAAATCAGAAACCAAAGAATGCAGAACCATAACAGTAGGAAATTTTACAGTTTCTAGTTTTGGTTATTTTTGCTGCTTACTTCATAGAAATTAGGAATAGGCCCATGAAACATGAAAAACTACATATTGTAAACTCTGGGACAACACTTAAAGAACCAAAACAAAAAACAAGAAACAAACAAAACATATGTAATTGATATTCTAAGAAGAAAATAACATGGAATCACATAAAATTCTCGATGAGAAAGCAATTAAAGTAGCCAAAAAGATGAGAACAAAGAGCAAATGCAATGAAAATAAAGCAATTAAAAACACAATAGATATTAATGATTACATCAATAGTCACTTTAATGTGAATAGCCTAAATACACCAAATAACCACAGAAATGATCTAGGGGTACACACACACACACACACACACACACGCACACACACATATATATATATTTTTTAACTCAACTATATGCAGTCCAAAAGAAACTCACCATATATTTGAAGAAACAGATAATTTAAACTAAAAGGATTAAGAAAGATAGACAATTCTAGTGCTATCCAAAGGAAAGCTGAAGTAGCTATATTAATTTCAGACAAAGCAGCCTTCAGATAAAAGAAAATTATTTGGGTTAGAGAGGAGTATTACTTGTATTACTTACATATAAAAGGGTTATTTCTGCAGAAAACAATATTCCTTATCTTTTGTACAACTAAAAACAGAACATCCAAACATGTGAGGCAAAGATTGACACTACTAAAAGTGGTAATAGACAAATCTACTTACAGAGTTTGAGACTTAAAACCATTTTCAGTAATTGATGGATCCAGAATTAAGGATACGGTTAACTTGAGCAACATTCTGAATCAACTTGATCTAACTGACATTTATACATATTCCATACAGTGGCAGCTGGATATACATTTGTTTCCATGCTCATGTGGAATACTCACCAAGATAGAACACATTCTTGACATAAAATATATCTTAATATATTTAAAAGTTTGCAGCACAGAAAAACTATCATCAGAGTGAACAGGCAGCCTACGGAATGGTAGGAAATTTTTGCAATCTCACCATCGGACAGAGGTCTAATACCCAGAATCTACAAGGAACTTAAACAAATTTACAAGAAAAAAAAAAAACCCATCAAAAAGTGGGCAAAGTTCATGAACAGACACTTCTCAAAAGAAGACATTCATGTGGCCAACAAATATATGAAAAAAAGCTCATATCACTGATAATTAGAGAAATGCAAATCAAAATTACAATGAGATACCAACTCATGCCAGTCAGAATTATTAACAAGTCAAGAAACAACAGATGCTGGTGAGGCTGTGGAGAATTAGGAAAGCATTTACACTGTTGGTGGGAATGTAAATTAGTTCAACCATTGTAAAAGACAGTGTGGTGATTCCTCAAGGATCTAGAACCAGAAATACCATTTGACTCAGTAATCCCATTACTAGGTATATACCCAAAGGAATATAAATCATTGTACTATAAAGACGCATGCACATGTATTTTTATTGCAGTACTATTTATAATAGCAAAGACATGGAATCAACCCAAATGTTCATCAATGATAGACTGGTTAAAGAAAATGTGATAGATATACACCATGGAATACTATGCAGCCATAAAAAGAATGAGATCATGTCCTTTGCAGGGACATAGATGGAGCTGGAAGCCATTATCCTCAGCAAACTAACACAGGAACAGAAAACCAAACACTGCGTGTTCTCGCTGGTAAGTGGAAGCTGAACAATGAGAACACATGGACGCAGGGAGGGGAACAACACACACAGGCCTGTTAGGGGGGCA